>NW_020699373.1:2078923-2107846 GCF_002925995.2 Terrapene triunguis
CATGAGCAATCACTCGAAGAACTGCATAATCCTACTATTACACCTCTCATCCTACTTCTCCTCTTTCCTATCTTTAGTTTATTATCCTCAGTTGTAGTGTCATGTCTGAATTTAGCTCAAAGGATGTTCAGGCAGGGGATATGTCTTTACTTGTATCGGTACTATCCTTAACACACTTTGGGATGCTCAAAATATTACACAATAATAATTGTAACTTCTTGTATTTAATATCCAGTAGATGCACAAAAACTATTTAAAGATATAAAAAGCATGTCTTATTTGAAAACAAAGCAAAATATCTTTTCAACTACAGATAAGAGCATTTTGTTGCGCAGGTTATTTTAGTATTCTAACTTGGTCTTTTGTTTGGCTGATGGAAAACGTTGTCCTAGACTGTATCTGCTCTCTGACCGTGCAGTCTCAGAGAGCTTCTAATATACTTCAATTTTTAAAAGGAGAATATCAACTAAATTTTAAATGTAATAATTTATTCTCAATTAAAAATGCATTTGGATAGGAATTATATTATCTATTTTTAACATTAATATTTTGCATTGATATATCACCTTCTATCCAAGGATTTCAAAGCAGTTTCCAAACTTCAGTGAATTTAACCCTACCATTCTGTGAAATCTGAATGAATTTTAGTGACAAGCTGATAAAGAATTGGTAAATATAATTTAAGAGCTCTATGGTTTAAGCAGGAAGAATGATTTGGTGCTATTGATCACATTTTAAAAACAATGGATTTTTGTGAGCAAGCTGAATGACATTTCTGTAAGTATCTATGAAATGTCACAATTTACTGATTTTTTTTAAAATCTACTAATTCTTGTATGTGTGACGAGTAGTTATTTTTCTGCTATGTAACAGTTCATTTCTAAGTTTTGGAACTATCGAGGAGCCATGCTTTGAACTTGCAGATTTGGGTGATGGATCTGGCCCACATCTTGAGAAAGAAGATGAGGAACAGGGTGGAGAGTAAATGGTGGACAGACCGCCAGCTGAAAAAGGTATGGAAACCATGTCTGTCTTGGCCACACTGGAACTATAACAACAACTCTGGCCGTTTCTTTATCTTGAATATCACTTTGGATATTAGTGGAATTGGAGGAAATGCATATAACACATGTCTGTTCCATCTGGGGAGAAAAGCATCTCCAAGAGAATGGTGACCCAGGCATTCTCTGGAGCAGAATTGAGAGTATTTCTTGTTCTTGGCTGTGGCGAACAGGTCTATCTCTGGAGTTCCCCGACGTATGAATATGTTGTGAAAGATAGTAGTGTCTACTTCCCATTTGTGATCTTGGGAAAATTTTCTGCTGAGAATATCTGCTGTAGTGTTCTGTATGTCCAGGAGGTAAAGTTGCTGAGATGCTGAACTGGTAACAAATGCACCAGTTCCATATTTTCACTGTCTTGGCACACAGGAAATGTGATCTTGCTCCTCCCTGGCGGTTTATGTAGAACATGCATGCAATGTAGTCTGTCATAATCTTTACATGTTTGTCTTTGATCATTGGTAGGAAGTGTGAGCAGACATTCTTGACTGCTCTGACCTCTAGGAAGTTGATATGTAGTGAGGATTCGAGAGGGGACCATTTTCCCTGAATGGTGTAGGTGTCAGTGTCCAAGTGGGCTCCCCATCCCATTAGGGATGCCATCCATTGTCAACGACAGGGGTGGTTGAGTGAAGGGGACTCCCGCACATACCTTGTGAGGATATGCCCACCAGTTGAGTGAGTTTTTGATTCTTGAGGAGATTGACAGAAGTTTGTTTAAATTGTGTCTTCTCGGGATATATACCTTCTGAGCCACCCTTGAAGACAACGCATGTGGAGTCTTGTATGCTTTATGACAAAGGTGCCCACCCGCTACGTGCCCCAGTAGTTGCAGACAGGTTCTGGCTGAAATCCATGGACTGGCCCGAACTGTCGAGATTAAGCTGGCTAAGATGTTGAATCATGTGATGGGGCTGGTTGGACTGAGCTTTCAATCATGAGCAGTCTTAATTTCAGCTAATGGCTCTTTCTGGTTCTGGATTTTCATTTGAGACAAAACATGCACTTCTGAGGCGTGTGTGCCTCTCTCAGGCAGTGAATGCAGCAAGAATGGCCATTGCTGACAGGAATGGCTTCCCAACAGGAAAGGCAACGTTTAAACCCAAGGGAGCCAGATATACTCCTTTCAGGGTTCACTTTCCGAATGGGAAGGGCTAGGGAAATCTAATTTATGCTAAGGAGATAACTATTCTATAAGTGAAATTTTTTTTTTAAATGAAAAGAGAAGGAAGTATTAACACTAACTGAAACTCTATTACTACTAAGGAAAAACTAGTAAGAAAAAACACTAAGAAGAATTTTGTTATGGGCTCTGCTTAAGGCTCCATCTCAAGCCAAGAGGAGGTTGAGAAGGAACTGACAGCAGTTTGCCCGCACAGTGCTATATAGCAAGAGAGCAAAGCATGTGCACGCCAAATGGATACTGCTACCACAACTCTGATCTGAGGAGCAGGGATGCAAAGACGCCTAGAATGGTGCACCCATAGGGACACTATTCGAAGAAGAAAAGCTTTGAATATGACAGATGTCAAAGGGAGCTCTTTAGCAGTTTTATGTTACAAATCTGTGGGTGGGAGGCCTGAAATCCTCCTTTAGAAAATGTATTTTCTGTATTATGTATTCTGGACGTACTCTAATAGGACCAAAAAAATCAGACAGTCTTATTTTCCCAACTTAAACATGTAATTCATCCATCCCTTATTGCTCCTGCACTTTCCTGTGCTTGAAACAGCTTTCTTCAAGTAGCACTTTCTGCCATTGATTATAAATTCTTTTTGGCATCTCCCTTTCTTTTCTTTAAGCCTTCTCTCTCTCTCCCCTTATATTGTCTCTGTAAAGTTACTTAATTGTCCTGATTATAAGAGAACACATATTTTAAATTCAATTCACCTCTGCACCACATAAATTCCGCATTGTTTTAATATAGGCACAATACTGTGAGATGCTGAGCAGGTTCAGTGAAGAAAAGCTCCCACAACCCCTACTTAATTGGGAACTGAAGATATCAGCACCTTATGAGAGGCATTCAGAACTTCAGATGATCTGATTATCTCTTACTATAACATGGTGAATCATGGCATATATTAAATCAAACCTTATTAGTTCAATCTTGTTCCTGTTGTATACTTAATTTTGATTCTTTAACTTTTTAACTTTCCAAGACTCAGATGTTAGACTCTTTCTTGTTATTCCCTCCAATTTTTCTCTTGTATAGTTTGCCCAAATTTCAGTTTGGTCTTTAATCTAGACACAGAACTAGATAAATAAGGAGAATTTAGTATAAGTAATTTTAAAATATTCTTCTTGATTACCAAAGCTCAGTAACAGATTTCTTAACAAAAACTCAGACCTAATCTAGAACAAAAACCTAGTTCTACCAGCCTTCTTAGATGCAATACAAGAACCAGATTCACCAGTTTTACATTAGCAAGAAAGTGGTGAATCAAGCCCAAGGTTTCCACCTAGCATAAGGAAGGGGAACCTGAAGAAGAGCTCTGTGTAAACTCAAAAGATTGTGTCTCACACCAACAGAAGTTGGTCCAATAAAAGATACTACATCTCTCCCACCCTGTGCCTCTAATAGCCTGAGACTGATATGGTTACAACACTGCATGCAAAAGATTGGACACATTCAGCTAAAAAGAAGGCTTCAGAACAGGAATTGATTATTGGATGGTGAGGAGGTGGCTCTAAACTCTGAAAATGTTGATCAAGGCTTTGTCTACATTATCATTTTTGTCGTTAAAACTTCTGTCGCTCAGGGGTGTGAAAAAACCACCCCGAAAGACAAATGTTGTAACGATGAAAAGCGCTGGTGTGGACAGCGCTTCGTCAGTGGGAGCCACACTCCCGGTGACAAAGTGATTGCCCCTCATTGGAGGTGGTTTTATTTTTTTGCTGGGAGAGCTCTCACCAGGTGATAAAGAATGGCTACACAGTGCACCTTACAACGGCGCGGCTGCAGCGGCACAGCCACGCGGTTGTAAGGTGCGCAGTGTAGACATAGCTTAAGTGAAAGCAGTAGACAACTGTAGATTGCGCTCTCCTTGAGATTTTTCTTATTTTTCTGAATGGAAGTTGTTTAAAAGAGGAGTCATCACATTGCTAAAACTGGAATCAGTTTGCACATGAATCCAAGCAATTCAACAATTTAGATTCTGTGTGTCCTATCCTTCCCCAAAAGTTCAAGATCAGAATGTGGATCCAACTTCCCTAAGTTCAGGGGTGCTGGTTTGGAGCCCCTTTAACAAATAAACCATGTAATAAAAATATAGACGTGCCATTTTCAGAAAGACACTATAACTACTCCCTTCAACATCTCTTTTTCAGTTCAAATGGAGTGCTTTACTAAAAAGATAACTGACAATTCTACATTGCAAAGCTTTCAGACCAGCAAGTCTGGATGACCCTGTTAATTTACAACATTTGCTGGAGCCTGTTGGCATCCCCATTTACTGATAGTAACAGACCTCCTGCTCTGCATGCATCATATTATTAGACCATGAAAGCACTGTCTATCTGATGGGAAAACACAGACACTATTTGATATTCATGAACTTCCACACCAAAAAAGTAGATTTATCCTTAAACTTCCTTAATACTTAGAGCAAATATTCATTACCAGAATTAATTGAGAGAGAGATATTAATCAGTGCTCCTCTGAACAATCTACAAAATCCGCACTTATTTTGTTCACAAGAAGTTGCTGGTTTGTGCTAAGTCAGCACTGTGGAAAAGGGATGACAAGCATAAACATACACATACATCTAGAAGCAAAAAAATAAAGAATACAATGATAACATGAGGCAGTAAACTTTTGACTAACTTTTCCCTGAAATTGAAATTTCTTTGATTTTGGTAGCACTCACAATGTGCTAGGCATTCTCCAAACAGCAAATATGGCAAAGTACTTGACCTGAGGAGTTCACCATCTAAAGACAGAGAGTTTAAGGGGAAAGTGTGCTGTATAGAAGTAGAGCAGTCAAGGTAGTGCTTGGCTTAGTATTGGCAATGTAAAGTTAATATTTTTTTTTTAATTGTGTACTTTGTCAATATGTCAGCTAGATTCCGCACAACAGAAGTGACTCTGTGTCCTAGGCTGTGTGCAGTCAGGACTAATGGTTCAAATGATAGTTCAGCCTACCTGTTAGAGCCTGATCTAGAGGGACAGAGTCCAGGAATGAGCCGAGGGTCAGTCCCAGAAGGACAGAAGCTGAATACCAGAACCAGAGGGTAACCCAAAGTTATAAGCAAAAGGCAGAGCTGAGGATCAAAGGCAGAAGTCAGAAGCCGGGGTGGGGAACAGGGGCTGGAGCATAAGCAAGAGCAGATATGAAAACAAAGCTGAAGCAGGATGGGAACAAGGCAGCAGGACAGGCTGGAAACGAGATAGAGCAGGGCAGAGCAGGGACAGGAAAAAGGGCTGGAAGGAGCAGGCAAGCCCAGCTCTGGACATGGTACACGTTGAGCAGCTACTGATTGTCTGTGGGTGCCAGTCTTATAAGCAGGGCTGCTAAATCAGCAGCCAATCAGGTGCTGTGGCTACCTACGTGAATTCCAAAGCTGTGCAGTTGGCTCTCTGGATGCCTAGCAGCAAAAGTAGTCAGGGAGCAGGCCAGCAGCTGAGCTGGTCTGGCCGCTGACATTCTTTAGGAGGGACTCAAGTGTACAGAGAGTAGGTATCCTGTGAATGAACTCAGGAAGGGCATTCCATGCATAACAGCACTGTGGAAGAAGGCAAGAAGATATTTATGCAACAAGCTGAGAAATGGGCAGGTGGGACAGACCTCACTGGTGGAACAAAGGCGATAGGGAGTGACACAAACTAGGACAAATAAGTAGGGTGTAGTTGCATCAAATGGCAATTATAAGGTACAGTCACAAAAGTGAAATGCCTGCAAACTGCAGGGAACCTCTTTAAAACATCACAATAGAGGCTCAAATTAAATGTATACCCCCAAATTAAAAAACATAGTAAGAGGGCCAAAAAAGTACCACAATGGCTAAACAACAAAGTGGTTAAAAGCAAAAAGGTATCTTTTGGAAATTTGGAAGTCAAAGCCTAGTGAGGAAAATAGAAAGGAGCATAAACTCTAGCAAGTCAAGTGTAAAAATATAATTAGGCAGGCCAAAAAAGAATTTGAAGAGCAACTAGCTGAAGACTGAAAAACTAACAGTAATTTTTTTAAAAGTACATCAGAAGCAGAAAGCCTGCCAAACAATCAATGGGGCCACTGGACAATCAAGGTGCTAAAGGAGCACTCAAGGACGATAAGGCCATTGCGCAGAACCTAAATGAATCTATGCGTCAGTCTTCACTGCAGAGGATATAAGGGAGATTCCCATACCTGAGCCGTTCTTTTTAGAGGACAAATCTGAGGAACTGTCCCAAATTCAGGTGCCAGTAAGGAGGTTGTGGAACAAACTCATACATTAAACAGTAATAAGTCACCAGGACCAGATGGTATTCACCCAAGAGTTCTGAAGGAACTAAAAAATATGAAATTGCAGAACTACTGAATGTGGTAGGTAACCTATCACTTAAATCAACTTCTGTTCCAGATGGCTGGACGATAGCTATATGACCCCACTTTTTACAAAAGGCTACAGAGGCGGACCTTGCAATTACAGGCCAGTAAGCCTAACTTCAGTACCAGGCAAATTGGTTGAAATGATAGTAAAGAACAGAATTATCAGGCACATAGATGAACACAATTTGTTGGGTAACAGTCAACACAGCTTTTGTAAAGGGAAATCATGCCTCACCAATCTATTAGAATTCTTTGAGGGGGGTCAAAACAAACATGTGGACAAGGGCAATCCAGTGCATAGAGTGTACTTCAGAAAGCCTTTCACAAGGTCCCTCACCAAAGGCTCTTAAGCAAAGTAAGCAGTCATAGGATAAGAGGGAAGGTCCTCTCATGGATCAGTAACTGGGTAAAAGATAGGAAACAAAGAGCAAGAATAAATGGTCAGTTTACAGAATGGAGAGAGGTAAATAGTGGTGTCCCCTGGGGATCTGTACTGGGACCAGATCTTTTCAACATATTCATTAATGATCTGGAAAAAGGGGTAAACAGTGAGGTGGCAAAATTTGCAGATAATACAAAATTACTCAAGACAGTAAGTCCAAAGCAGACTGCAAAGAGTTACAAAGGGATCTCACAAAATTGGGCAACTGGCTAAGAAAATTGCATTTATCAGCATTGAATTTCATCTGCCAAGTAATGCATATTTAACTATACATAAAAAATGATGGGCTCTAAATTCGCTATTAACACTCAAGAAAGAGATCCTGGGAGCCATTGTGGATGGTCCTCTGAAAACATCCACTCAATGTGCCACGGCAGTCAAAAAAAGTGAACAGAATGTTAGGAACCATTGGGAAAGGGATAGATAATAAGACACAAAATATCACAATGCCACTATATAAATTCATGGTATGCCCAGACCTTCAATATTGTGTGAAATTCTTGTTGCCCCATCTCAAAAAAGATATATTAGAAATGGAAAAGGCACAAAGAAGGGCAACAAAAATGATTAGGGGTATGTAACAGCTTCCATATGAGGAGAGATTAAAAAAGACTGGGACTTTTCAGCTTGGAAAAGAGACAACTAAGGGGGGGGGGGAGAGCATATGATAAAGGTTTATAAAATCCTGAATGGGGTGGAGAAAGTGAATAAGGAAGTGATATTTACTCCTTCACATACCTCAAGAACCAGGGGTCACCCAGAGAAATGAATAGGCAGGAGTTTTAAAACAAACAAAAGTAAGTACTTCTTCACACAACACTGTTACTAGGGGATATTGTGAAGGTCAAAACTATGAAGGGGCTCAAAAAGAGAATTAAATAAATTCATGGATCATACATTCATCAACGGCTATTAGCCAACGTGGTCTGCAATGTAATTCCATCCTCTGGGTGTCCCTAGCCTCTGACTGCCAGAAGCTAGGAGTGGATGACAGGGGATGGAACACTCTTTGCCTGTTCTGTTCATTCCCTCTGAAACACCTGGCATTAGCCACTGTCGAAAGACAGGATACTGGGCTAGATGGACCATTGGTCTGACCCAGTATGGCGGTTCTTATGCACACGAGGAGAAGGAATTCAAATATCGGGAAGATCTGATCAAAACAAGAGGCAAGCAAGATGATTTTAGGGCCAACAATTTGTATGGACTGGAAGAAAGCAATGTGAGTGTTAGGGAGGTTGGAGATGAGGATGTTGCAGTAGTTGAGACTGTAAATGCTGAGAGTTTTAGACACTTGAAAGGATAGAAAGTATGGATCCTAAAGATGGCAGGATTTAGATATGCCCCACATGTCAAAGGACAAGGGCCAGATTATAGTCTTAGGTGACAAGGAGGATGACCATATTGTTGATTGTGATAGAAAAAGAGGGTGGTCAACAGAAGAGAAAAAAATCAGTTTTTTTCCTTGTAAATTTATGCTGATTAGCCATTCAAAGGTAGATGTCAGATAGACAATTTTACATGTAGGATGGATGGATGTCAACAAGTCAGGAGTGGAAAGACAGATTTGAATAATCTGCACAGATATGGTAGGTGAGGTCAAGGATGATCAGGACAAATAGAAGCCCTGAAATTTGGCCAACAAGTGTTTTGAGAGACCTAAAAAAAATCATCAAACCAAACTTTCGAATCCTCAAACTAGTTTCCCCATTTAATATAAAACATCTAAAAGATAGCAAAAGAGAAACAAAGAACAACTCTCCCCCTTTCTTGTGGAACGTATGAGGAACTTTCTTCAGGGGGAAAAAATTGTAAGTGCACAAGCTGTTTGTCACAATCCATGAAGAGAGATTACTTACCGGTAACTTGTTCAAGAGTGTCCTCTACATAGTCTCACTTGTGGGATTGGTGTCTCCAGGCATTGAGCTGCAAAATCTTCAAGAGAGCAATTTCCATTTGGATTAATTCGCTCACCCTTCTCCCTTTCCTCATGGAGTATTATGAAGGTATAAAAGGGAAAATGGCCCCAACCACTGACAAGTTCCTTCCCTAATTTCAGGCTTGTTGATCCAAGACTTTAAATAAGTGGGAAAGGTGGGTGGAGAGCATGAATATGCAGAGATGAAACTATTGAAGAACAACAATTACCAGTAAGTAATCTCTCTTCTGTGAGTGGCCTCTGTACAGTCCCATTTGTGGGAGACTGGCAGGCACCTATGAAAGTGAACGGAGGGGTTTTAAGTGAATAAGGACTGCAAAACTACCAATACAAGCATCAACTCTGGATGGCAGGTCAAGACAGTATTAGAAGTGACTGCAATTTCCCTCTCCCAGATCAGATCTTAGCAAGGGACATATTTTTTCTTAAAATATCTAGAGAGCTTCAAAGAACAGCTTTGCAAAATCTATGAAAATGGTAAATCAAAGGCATAGAATGGATCCTACCTTCTCGTTATTTGAATATTTTGATATCTCCAGGTGAATAAACACCTAGTGAGACATCATAAGAGTACAAGAGAGACTTGGGGAAATACAGACAGGTTAGTGGCCTGTATGAGATATAAACAGAGATGACTTTAGACTAGAAATGGGGATGAGGAAATCACATTTGGGATATGGACTACAATTTATAAAAGGACTGGACATTTGGTTTTTATCTCACTAAATTTGTGGGATGTAACTACAGCTATGAGGAATGACTTTTTCCCAGGTTTATGGTACAGTGTTACTCTGAGCAATAGCAGACCAGAAGTCCCACAAGCTTTGTGATACAAGACTCATGCCAAAGCAAAAGAAATGCATGCACAGGAGGAAAACCTACAAGGTAGTTAAACGAATGCATCCTTCCCATGGTACCCACATCACAGCCAAGTGTATTGATATGAAGAAATTCTGTATTTCCTTTGGTGCAGCCATCAAGACAAAGTCATTACCTCCATCGACCCAAGTGGTACATGGAGCAACCATTCCATAAACTTGGTTATTATAAAGGTTTACAGGGACTGTTGCGCTGAACATGTAAGGATGGCAGCTGATATCTCAACCCATGCAGCCTGAGATAATTCATAAATTGTTCTTAATGTTCAAAGCATAACACATGACAACATTAAAAGCAAGAGGTTTATTTGATCAAGAGTTTCTGCTTCTCAACAGAATCCACCAGACTTCCGAAAAACGTCATAAAGCATCTCAGCAATCCAGAAATCAGTGCATCAATCCAAGAAAATTCAGGCTCAGATGGAGATTTCTACATCAACCTTAAGGAAGAGATCCAATACACTTGAAAGTGATGCTAACATCAGACCTAGGATGTCTCAAGTCAAAACTGTCAAGACCCGGTTAGAGGTATTCATACCTGGCCTCCATCCTGACTGATCAGCTTACAGATTTCAACCAACAGAATCAGGGAGCACTTAGAGGAATTCCTGTTTTCTATCCCAAAAAGGGGAGTCTGCCAATGACAGCAAGTCTTGTCTGACCCTGAAGCAGAACTGGAGATGATGGATGTTCTCACTGGTAATAAATGGATTTAGTCAGGACCTACTCCCCTTGCATATACATAATGCCAGACAGCGATCTAAGTAAGGTATTTGTGCTGCTGTAGAAAGACCTTTCAAAGAATCTGCCTGGACACATTTTTGGCTCAGGTGTAAATAATGTCAAGAATGGATGGTACCTTAGTAATTAGTCTTATGCAGGCCACAGATGTAGTTTGAATAAAGGTATAACCCAATTACACTATAAGGAACCGGTTTGTGGATCAAAGTCTAGATGCAGACATGAATGCCCTGATGTCTGAAACAGATGATGTCAGGACATAACAGAGCTGAAAATTATCCTGAGAAAAGAGGCAATTTAATGCCAATGTCACCTTATAGGCTAGGAGCAATTTTCATGTGCTTTGTGGCCAAGGAACAGCACTTAACACCAACATTTCGAAGCAGTTGGAGTTTATAATCTCAGTTGAGAATCCAAAATTTGTCTAATGCAAAAGTGTTTAATTTGTAAAGTCACTATTTGAGTGCTCAGGTTCAAGTAAATTTAAAAAACAATGAGAACTCTTCTGAGGCACCTGTACCTGAAGCAGATTGCCTGCTAGGCTTAAACAGAGGAGAAAAATCCAAAGTCTTTCTGGCACTGCAGCAGAATATGTTCCAGAACTAAAGCATCAGAAATGCGGCACCAAAAGGCTCAGTCCAATTAATAAACTTTCAGGACCAAGACAGGATGCTCCCAGGATTGGTTGTCCTTTTAAAAAATTTTAAAGTGATGATTCAGGTAATGTCAATGTACAGCTGATTGCACATAAATAGGAAAATAAGAAGATCCAGTGATCCAGCATCAGCAGATGCTCGTGCAGTGGACTCCAGGAAACCTCATTACGGCCCATCTTCATAAATAAAGCACTGACACTGATGTTTGGAATCTCGATGTTTCCAGGCAGTAATGGCTTCAGGTAGTTTCAAAGTCAAAGTCTTAGTTATTTTTGGAATCAATAAGGGGTGTAGCACTGAATGAAACCCACTAGCTACCAAATCATCCTCAATCTAGGCCTAAGAATGGGCTTCCAAGGTTTCAGTGATGAAGGTGTCTGCTTTCAAGGATATCTTGGTTAGGTGAGGTGTTTCAGAAATGACAAAAGGCACTTCAGGTTCTTCTCAGAACCCTGGCCTGGAAAAGTGAACAGTTCTACTGATTTCATCTGGAGGGACTCCCACAAAAGGAATGTTTACCTAGTTCCTCAGTTGACCATCTCTGCAGGCCCTGGGAATTACCCACAGGCAAGTATCACTTGACTACTGAAATTACACAAACTAAGTGTCTGACACCGGAAAGATTCCAGAAAAAGAGACCCAGATGTAAGGGTGCTGACTCAGTAGACCCTCAAGTATCATGGGGTTATCCCATCTCTAAAAATGAAGAGTCAATGGTGTCCAGTTCTCAGCACCACCCTCAATCTATTTAGACAGAGTTGGGGATCTTTAATCACTTATGCTAGACATAGAGCCTCATTGCATGTAATTCTTCTGAACCTGTGGTGCAGGATCTCAGCACTGGGCTGCTAAACAAAGTTAAAGGTGCCAGAAAAATCAAGAATTGCTGCACCTTCAGCACCAGAGTCAACAGATTTTGATAAATCAGGGAACTCTGGTGACACTTATGTAAGGTGTAACATCTCTTTACTCAGTGGTACTTCAGAAACAGTCACCAGTACAGCACTGGACTGAGTTTAACTGAGCAAACCTGGAGACCTGCACATTGGGGACACCAAACCAGTTTGAACAGTGGTTTACCTAAGTTAATAGTGCTGTATCTTTGGCATCAAACTAAGTTAACTCAGATGAATCTGAGGATCCTACCACCACTAGAGTTGGGCACAGAGACACTTCAACTAGTTTTTTGCCGAATCATGCTGCTGTACCTTTGACACCAATGGAACGAGGGACCTTAGTGCCATTTGTTGGGAATGAAGGCATATTTACGCCTGACAGAAGCCTGCTGTGGATTTTAAGAGTCTGTTCTGATAACATTTAACAGCATAAAAATAAATAGAACTGTGTTCATGTAAGAAATTGACGAGTAATCATGTTTAGTGTTATGCATGTATAAGAAACTGCAGAGCAATCCTGTCTGTGAGAACAAGAAAAGATAAAGTACTAAAAAGCTAGAAGACTGATTTGAACGAACAATAAGCCTGCTGGGGGAGTGGAGTTAATATGGAAATGAGAGACTAATAATGCATCTGTATAAGAAAAGACGACAAAAAGTTATAAATAAGTTTGTGTAACAAAGGAAGTTTGAAGCTGTCCAGTGCTGGAGGTGACTGCGCTGAGATCGCCCTGATCAACTTCCCTATTGTGAGTAACTGATAACTACTTGCTGAGCGTTTTGTTTTAAAAAATGTTAGACCCATCTGTTGAGTAAGTGACCCTTAATCCAACACTGCTTATACTGTGCACCGAATCATTTCATGCAAGTGTTTCACCAGAGTCAATTGTGCCAGATCCTCAGCACCACACTGTCAATCCAGATGGATCCAGAGATCAAAAACCACTTATACTCGTGCTAGATCACTTCAAGCAAGTGGTACACCAGCCAGTAGTGCCAAATCCTTAGAACTGGACTTGCATGATTCAGACTGTGGGGATGTTAATGCCATGTACAAAGGGGGTACCCGATGACTTCATCAAGTACTTCACCACATTCTCTCCTGCCAGATCCTAGGCAATTGACTTGGTTGACCTAGAGGGATCTGGGGACCTTAGTGCCTCTTACAGTGGGCACCAAACCACTTCTGATTCACTGGAATTGATGGTGCCAGAACCCTGGCAGCATGTCAACAGTTCCAGGACCTCCGCAATGACCTGGGTCTACCTACAGGGATTTCGGGATCTCAACAACATGCTGGTTGTGCCAGAACCGCTGTGCTGGATTAGGTCTACTCAGTCACACCCTGGGGCTTTGGTGTCCTATCAACAGTGCTGGAATTTCACTGCTGCATTAGGTTGACCTGGACAGATCCAGGGACCCCGTTGCTGTATCTACTGTGCTGGAATCTCAGTACCGGGCTTTGTCAGGCAGGTTAAGACCATGGACCTGAATGCTGCATGAGCTGGAAATAGAATCACTTGCCTAGCGAATCTCTAAAGTCAATGATGGACTTACATATTGCCAGACTTAGTTTCTGGGACTTGAAGAGCTTCCCCATCAGCAGGGTTTGGCAGCCCTCTTGCTCCATGTGTGTCCAGCTGACACACATGACAAATGGTTATAATTTCTTTTTTGTTCTTAAATTAAGAAACCTGTGTTAATTAACTGAGAATCTAACTAACTAAAATAAAAATAGCCCTGAGAAGGCAGAAGAAAAGGAAGGAAGGAATTGAGGACACCGTGTGTGAGATGAGCTCACTGAACCTTTGGAAGTTAAGAACGAACCCAGGAGCAGTTGGGAGCACTCCTCCAATAACCTGAGAATTGCCCACAGAGGAGGGAGAGGGAGTGGTAAGTGACCTCAATGCACACCGCTCTCCGGAAGATTCTGTAACTCAACAATGGGAACTGCCAATCCCACAAATGGAAATAAGCAGAGGGCACTTGAGGCAAAAACAAAATTCATTCAGATTAAACTGTTGACACAGAATCAGTACTTAAGTTAACCACCTTGATTAATACTTCCTCAAACCCATCTGAAGAATGCACCTTGAAGTCCATACTCTAAGAGGAAGCAAACATCAGTTTTAATCCTGACTCAAAAAGTATTTAAACTTTCAGTGAAGCCACAAAACCTGACCGCAAAAACTACAGATTGACAATTTGGCATCTCAAAGGAGAGGATGTTGAATCTTCTTTAATAGTTTGAATTGGATACACAGATGCTTCCAAAGGAATAAATCATGAAGATTCTGATCCCGAATGTCACAGTAATTAGTAATGTCTAAAATCTGTCATACTGGCTCCTGACAAACATTGGTCCATAATGAACGTAGTTCTTAGGGCTTGTCTACACTTACTGGGAATTGACGAGCAGCAATCGATGCATCAGCGGTCGATTTAGCAGGTCTAGTGAAGACCCACTAAGTCAACTGCCAATCGCTCTCCGGTCAACTCCTGTACTCAACTGGATCGAAACGAGTAAGGGGAGTCAACAGGAGAGCGTCTCCCATCGACATCGTGTAGTGTGGACCCCGCGGTAAGTAGATCTAAGCGATGTCGATTTGAGTTACGTTATTCACGTAACTCAAATTGCATAGCTTAGATCTACTTTTCCCTTTAGTGTAGACAAGGCCTTAGACTGCTCAAATTCATGGAAAAAAATTCTGCAATAATTTCTTCAAGTTAGTGTTCTAGAGTCCTTAAAATATCAAGAACAGGACTGAAAGATTCTTATTTTTAACAAATACAACAATCTGAATCAGAGGTAGCTAGAATTAGTGCATCTTAAAATCAGATAACTAAAGCAACTAAACTCCTTTCCATTAAATTACGAGGATAGACAATCACAAGAAAAATATTAATATGCAAACACTTTAGATGCATGTAACTTTATGGAAATTCAGCATAAGCAGCAAGACTGTTAAGTTTCATCTTACTGCTCATTTTGCAAAAGCTGATGAAACCCCTTTCTACATTTGGAGCCTGATCCCGCACTGATGCAACTGAGTAACTTTATTCACTAAATTCAACAGGATTTATGTGACCAAAGTTACATGTTTGTTTGTTTGCAAATTGGGCACTTTCAGTTGTGCATCATAAAAGGATAAGAACTGAAAGCCAAAGGGTAATTTCCACTTCCTGCAACAAGTTTTTGCAAGCCAAATATCACTCATGTGATAAGCAGCTGCTCATACTCACAAGGAGAGTGTGAAGAAGCAGCTTGAAGGTTAGTAGAAACCATTTGAAAAATACTATAAACACATGCCGTAAAATAGCCTCGAATATTAATTTATCACTCAATTCTGCAAACACTTACATACAAGTAACTATGCTCAAGTGATTAGTCCTGTTGGACTCTTAATCCCACTTTCCTTGGTCCTGTTTAGTGAACTGGCTGGGGCAGGACTCCAAACCTCTACACCAATTTTTAAGGAAATGTTTTGTTGGGGGAATGGTTGGTGTATGTAGAAGAGTGACAAGAAAGGAGTTTGAATTTTTCTTTGTGTGTTAGAGAGCTTTCTCCTTTAACCCTCTCTAAGAAAAATGGGAAGGTGGAAGTCATCTGGAAATCCATAGGAAGTTGGTTTGTGTAGGCTGATGCCAGCAAGCAGTTACTGAAGAGAAAATTAGCACTATTACTAAACATGCGCCTAAATAAGATTTTTTTTTTCTCTGTATCCTTAATTAAAGAGCTACAGGAACTAAGCCTAAAGGCACCATGTCTGGTAGTCATACAAACATTTGAGAATAGCAGCTGCAATATTTCTTCCCCTCCCTTCTCCCTCTCTGCTCCTTCCAAAATATAAAGCCCACAAGAGTATGACTTTACTTGAGTATCAGTATCTGCAGTAGCACCTGGCCACACCATCAGATGGGGATAGGACCAGGGATACCAAGGCTCCAAAACATCAATACCACTGCCAAAAATAAAGAACAGAAGTAATAGCATCCCCCAGCTACCCAGCTTTGACCATATAGCAGCTGACTCAATAGGATGCCATGGCCATGTGCCCTGGGGCTTGGGTTGGGGTTGACTCCAGGGATGTAGTAATGTTCCAACACCAAGTACCTCCTCATGTGACTTCTCCAACAGAGACACATTGATGCCTTCGGAGGCAAACTCCCGCAGCGGCAGCAGCTGGGTAAGCGCTGTTGGCAAAGAATACATAACATTCTGATGCTATTTAGGCTGTTTATTTCATTTCCTTGTCTAATGCCTTTTTCCCCTGCCTATGTTTAACAGCTGCCTATGTTTTTTAAAAAAACAGGATGCTTACTGCTTTATGTTCACCTGTTGTACGATTCAGAATTCCACCTGATGGCATAGAACTGCAGGAGGGGGAGTACCCTGTGTAAACATTATTTTGATTACAGAAACTCTATTCACACACTTATCTTGGTCAGGCTCATGAAAAGAAAGGACAAACAAGACTAATACTTCATATAGCTTGGTCACTCTATTTAGATGTTGATATGTATTGGTCACCAATGTAGACATTTCCCAACATCTTTTTTTGAGCACATTGATCCAAAGAGATAACATTTTCCTGTGTAGTACTGAGGGCCCTCAGCTCTCAGTTAAATCAACAGGAGACGAGGACCTTCTGCACATCTCAGGA
Organism: Terrapene triunguis; assembly: GCF_002925995.2. Classification (NCBI taxonomy): domain Eukaryota; kingdom Metazoa; phylum Chordata; order Testudines; family Emydidae; genus Terrapene; species Terrapene triunguis. The sequence continues at coordinate 2,095,731 of NW_020699373.1, forward strand.
TCGGACCTTGTATCTTTTATCCTAGCCTCACTAAAATTAAGATCACTGCTGAAAATTCAAGATTATCTGCTTGATAGTCAGTTTTATTAACTTGACAGCAATAAAGATGATGGTCAGGGCAGGATCTAAAATGCATCATTTACAAACCCTACTGTCACAGGCTCATCAGATTTTATATGCTGGTAATAAATCCAGACTAGAGAAGAATATTAACAATTAGCATTTGTGAATAAACTAAAATTCAGCATTAATTAAAGTACTTTACATTAGAACACGAAGTTGTCTTCTGTCATCCATAACCATATATTTTAAGGATATATTTTTTAAACATATATTTTTGTTTAAATTCAAAAAATAAGTTAAATAATAGTTAATATTTATTATTCTGTGAGCTCACACCTTGTTTATGAGGGTTAACTTTAGGAGCAGCAATGAACTTAACTCTCCACATTCATACAACAGAAGTCTTGACATTGGTTTGGATAAAAAAACGTACCACTTCATCTTCAAATCCTCCGGCCAGCACAAGTGAATACGCTCCATCATTACTGCGTCCATGGATTCCGCCAACATGGGGTCTGTGAACGCCTGCTTCACTCACCTTTGGTAATAAAATAAATAGAGGACATCTTTAAGATAACTTCCTAAAGCAAGTGGCCAACAATATTCATTTTTAACAATTCATTTATTGTTTAATGAAGTATAATTCTACGTGAAGAGGCAGTCTGCATAAAAGGTTAATACGAAACTGCCTGGGGAAGAGAGGATTTTATGTACTTTTAGGAGGAACAAAGTCACAAAGGCAGTCTAGGGCCCAATTCACTGAGCAGTGAGTAGAGGTGGCTGAGTGAGAGGGGCTGAATCACCCATTCCAGCGCTACATGAGGCCCAGCTTTAAAAAGCATGCAGGCTCCCAATGACTGGTAAGACACGTGGCTGGTGAGACTAGGGGTGATGAGACTACAGGTGATGTGGCTGGTAAGACTAAGGGAATTAGCTAGTTGAGTTTGCCAGCAAAAGGACAGTAGGGAGATAAGGAAAGGAAAGCCACAGAACCCTAACTTGCAGCTACTCTACAAGGAATAGCCCACAATGGGACAGAAATGGTGTGTCACCAACACTGCTGCTAGCTAGCTCTAACTCTGCACGCACCTATGGGGGCCACTGCCAGATGCGCATCCTGACTCTGGGGAGGCTTCCACCCTGGCCCTGTCTTGACTTGCTCAGAACATGGCCTGGCAGGAGAACCCACTAGTGTGTTAGGGGTCTGTTGGGAGTCCCTCAGGAAACAGGTAGATGAGCAGCAGGAGGAAGTGGCTCATCTGGGTAGCATCTAGGAGCCTGAGCACTTAATTGACAAGACACATGGAAACACCTGGGACAGAGAATACTAACCAACTTCAGGTGACTACAGCAACACGAGAGGAGGAAGGAGAATTGGCAGCTCTATAGGGAGGAGACTGGTTGCCAGTCACCTCGGGCAGCAGACAGTGCTTCACCCCCCATCCAAGTCCCCCATCCATCATGGTCAAGAACCAGTATGCAGTACTGGCAATAGGAGGAGGAACCATCTTCTCCCAATGTTGGGAGGCTCACATTCACCACACCCCAGAGAAAACAGCATAGGGTGCTGGTGGTCGGTGATTCCCTTTTGAGGGAGACAGACATCCATATGCCAATCTGATATAGAGTCCCAGAGATGTGCTGTCTGCATGGAGCCCATATCAGAGATGTCACAGAAAGGTTGCCAAGACTAATTCATCCCCCGACTCCTATCCCATGCTGCTCATCCACATGGGCACTAATAATGCTACCAGGTATGATCCTGAGCAGATAAGCAGTGAATACAGGACTCTGGGATTGAGGATGAAGGAGTCAGGGACACAGGTTGTGTTCTCATCCATCCACCCAGTTGAGAGTAAGGGCCTAAGTAGAGAGACATATCCTGGAGATGAATGCATGGCTGCATAGATGGCATCAATGGGAAGGCTCTGGCTACCTCACCCACAGGTTGCTGTTCTAGGAAGGAGTTCTGCTAGGAAGAGATGGGGTCCAACTGACCAATAAGGGGGAAAGGATCTTCATGTATCAACCTACTGAGGAGGGCTTTAAACTAAGTTCAAAGGTCGCAAGTGACAAAAGCCCACAGGTAAGCATAGGAAAAGCAACCCTAATGGACAGCTAGATATTGGGGTAGGGGGGACATGGAAAATTACAATAGGATCACAGGAGCACGAGTGAGATCACTGAGGGAATCTGCTCAACATCTTAGGATGTCGATACACAAATGCAAAGAGTATGGGGAATAAACAAGAACTGGAAGTATTTATACATAAGCTAAATTATGACATAATTGACATCACAAAGACTTTGTTGGGATAAATCTTGAATGTAATATTGGTACAGAGGGGTATAACTTGTTCAGGAAGAACAGGCAGAGGGAAAAAAGAGAAGTAGTGTTGCATTATATATTAAGAACATATACATTTATTCTGAGGTCCAAAAGGAGGAGAGAAACAGACTAGTTGAAAATCTCTGGGTAAAGATAAAATGGGCAAAAATAGGAGTGATGTCAAGATAAGGGGTTACTATAGACCACCAAATCAAGAAAAGGAGTTGGAGGCATTTCTAGAACAAACGACAGAAATATCCAAAACACAAGCCCTGGCAGTAATCCTAGACATTTGCTGGAAAAGTAACACGGCAAAACACAAACTTTCCAATAAGTTATTGGAATGTTTTGAGGAAAAACTTTTGTTTCAGAAAGTGTAGGAGGTAACCAGGAGGACAGCCATTTTAGACTTGATTTTGACCCAGATCCCTAAATGGTCCCCTCAAGGATTGAACTCACAACCCTGGGTTTAGCAGGCCAATGCTCAAACCACTGAATTATCCCTCCCCCCCTTTGACCAACAAAGAAGAATTGCTTGTGAATTTTAAAGGTGGAAGGCACTTTGGGTGACAGGGATCACGAAATGACAGATTTCATGGTTCTAAGGAAAGAAAGGAGCAAGTGCAGCAGAATAAGGACAATGGACTTAAAAACCCCCACACTTAACAAAATCAGAGAGGTCCCATAAAGAAAATCTAAGGGAAAAAGGAGTTCAAAAGCCGGCAATTCACAAACAGACAATATAAAGGCATAACAGCAAGCTATTCCAATGCAAAGGCAAGATAATAAGAGGCCAACATGGCTTCAAGAGGAGCTCTTTAATCAAAAAGGAATCTTATAAAAAGCAGAAACATGAACAAAGTGCTACGTATCAGTGCAAAAAAATAACACAAGCACATAGGGACAAAAGCAGACAGCTTAACGCACAAAATGAGCTACAACTAGTAAGGGACATAAAAGGCAATAAGAGGAGATTCTATAAATTCATCTTTCTCTTGCTCTCAACGTAAGTGTAAGTTCTTTATGTAACAGGAAACAAGAGCCAAAAATGAATGACATCAAGAAAGCAGAGGTGCTTAATGCCCATTCCGCTTCAGTCTTCACTAGAAAGGTTAATGATGACCTACTCAACACTATTAACATTAGCAACAAGAGGAAAGGAACGCAAGCCAAAACAGGGAAAGACCAGGTTAAAGAATATTTAGATAGTTTAGATGTATTCTAGTCAGCAGGGCTTGACACAATTCATCCTAGAGTACTTAAGGAACTAGCTGAAGCAGGCTCGTAATCATTAGCAATTATCTTCAAGAACTCATGTAGGACAGGTGAGGTCTCATAATACTGGAGAAGGGAAAGCACAGTACCTATCTTTAAAAAGAGGAACAAAGCCAATTCAGGAAATTATAAACCAGTCAGTCTAACTCAGGTTCGGGCCCCGGTGAAAAATTTTTTTCGGGCCCCCCAGGAAGGGCGGACTGGCTAAACAGGGCCGGTGAAGCTGGGGAAGCTGGGCCACGGGCCCCCTTCCGGACCGCTGGGCCCCGGTAATTTGTACCAGCTTCCCCCCCTTTCGTCGGCCCTGGTCTAACTTTGATACTTGGAAAGATACTGGAACAAATTATTAAACAATCATTTTTTCAGAGCACCTTGAGAATAATAGTGATAATAATCAGCATGGATGTGTCAAGAACAAATCATGGCAAACCAACCTAATTTACTTCTATGACAGAATTACTGGCCTAGTGGCTAGGGCAAAAGCAGTAGACATGATATACCTTGATTTTAGTAAGGCTTTGGCATAGTCTCATGTGACATTCTCAGAAGCTAACTAGGGAAATGTGGTCTAGATGAAATTACTATAAAATGGGTGCACAACTAGTTGAAAGACTATACTCAAAAAATACTTATCAGTATTTGCTGTCAAACTGGGAAGATGTATCTAGTGGATCCAGCACAGGTCATTCCGGGGTCTGCTACTATTCAATATTTTCAGTAATGACTTGGATAATGGAATAGAGACTATGCTTATAAAAATCTATGGATGACACCAAGCTGGGAGGGGTTTCAAACACTTTGGAGGACAGGATTACAATTCAACATAACCTTGACAAATTAAAGAATTGGTCTGAAATTAACAAAATGAAATTTAATAAGGTCAAGTGCAAAGTACTAGTTTTATAAAGGAAAAAAATCAAATGCATAACTACAAAATGACTAGGTGGTAGTACTACTGAAAAGGATCTGGGGGTTATGTATCACAAATGGAATATGAGTCAACGTGATGCAGTTGCAAAGAACACAAACATAATTTTGGAGTGTATTACAGGAGTTTCATATGTAAGACACAGGAGATAACTGGCCAACTCAGGACTTGGTGGTGATGGGGGACTTCAACTACCCAGACATCTTCTGGGAAAATAACACAGCAGGGCACAGATTATCTAACAAGTTCTTGGAATGTATTGGAGACAATTTTTTATTTCAGAAGGTGGAGAGAGCTACTGGGAGGGGAAACTGTTCTAGATTTGATTTTGACAAAGAGGGAGGAACTGTTTGAGAATTTGAAAGTGGAAGGCAACTTGGGTGAAAGTGATCATGAAATGGTAGAGTTCATGATTCTAAGGAATGGTAGGAGGGAGAACAGTACAATAAAGACAATGGATTTCAAGAAGCCAGACTTTAGCAAACTCAGGGAGTGGGTAGGTAAAATCCCATGGGAAGCAAGTCTAAGGGGAAAAACAACTGAAGACAGTTGGCAGTTTTTCAAAGAGACATTAAGGGCACAAGAGCAAACTATCTCACTGCGTAGGAAAGATAGGAAGTATGGCAAGAAACCACCCTGGCTTAACCAGGAGATCTTCAATGAGCTAAAACTCAAAAAAGAGTCCTACAAAAAGTAGAAACTCGGCCAAATTACAAAGGATGAATATAAACAAATAACACAAGTATGCTAGGACAAAATTAGAAAAGCCCAGGCACAAAATGAGATCAAACTACCTAGGGACATAAAAGGAAACAAGAAAAATATTCTACAAATACATTAGAAGCAAGAGGAAGACCGAGGACAGAGTAGGCCCGTTACTCAATGAGGGGGGAAAGACAATAACAGAAAATGTGGAAATGGCAGAGGTGCTTAATGACTTCTTTGTTTCAGGTTTTACCAAGAAGGTTGGTGGTGATTGGATGTCTAACATAGTTAATGCCAGTGAAAATGAGGTAGGATCAGAGTTTAAAATAGGGAAAGAGCAAGTCAAAAATTACTTAGACAATGAGAAGTCTTCAAATCACCAGGGCCTTATGAAATGCATCCTAGAATACTTAAGATGCTAACTGAGGAGATATCTGAGCCATAAGCAATTATCTCTGAAAAGTCATGGAAGATGGGAGACATTCCAGAAGACTGGAAAAAGGAAAATATAGTGCCCATCTATAAAAAGGGAAATAAGGACAACCCGGGGAATTACAGACCAGTCAGCTTAACGTCTGTACCTGGAAAGATAATGGAGCAAATAATTAAGCAATCAATTTGCAAACACTTAGAAGATAATAAGGTGATAAATAACATTCAGCATGGATTTGTCAAGAACAAATCGTGTCAAACCAACCTGATAGCCTTCTTTGACAGAGTAACAAGCCTTGTGGATAATGGGAAAGTGGTAAATGTGATATATCTTGACTTTAGTAAGGCTTTTGATATTGTCTCGCATGACCCTCTCATAAACAAATTAAGAAAATACAACCTAGATGGAGCTACTATAAGATGGATGCATAACTGGTTGGAAAATTGTTCCTAGAGTGTAGTTATCAATGGTTCGTTGTCATGCTGGAAGGGCATAACTTGTGGGGTTTCATAGGGATCGATTCTGGGTCCGGTTCTGTTCAATATCTTCATCAGTGATTTAGATAATGGCATAGAGAGTACACCTATAAAGTTTGCGGACGATACCAAGCTGGGAGGGGTTGCAAGTGCCTTGAAGGATAGGATTAAAATTCAAAACAATCTGGACAAACTGGAGAAATGGTCTGAAGTAAATAGGATGAAATTCAATAAGGACAAATGCAAAGTACTCCACTTAGGAAGGAACAATCAGTTGCACACATACAAAATGGGAAATGACTGCCTAGGAAGGAGTACTGAAGAAAGGGATCTGGGGGTCATAGTGGATCACAAGCTAAATATGAGTCAACAGCATAATACTGTTGCAAAAAAAGCAAACATCATTCTGGGATGTATTAGTAGGAGTATTGTAAGCAAGACACGAGAAGTAATTCTTCCGCTCTACTCCGCGCTGATTAGGCCTCAACTGGAGTATTGTGTCCAGTTCTGGGTGCCACATTTCAGGAAATATGTGGACAAATTGGAGAAATTCCAGAGAAGAGCAACAAAAATGATTAAAGATCTAGAAAACATGACCTACGAGGGAAGATTGAAAAAATTGGATTTGTTTAGTCTGGAGAAGAGAAGACTGAGAGGGAACATGACAACAGTTTTCAAGTACATAAAAGGTTGTTACAAGGAGGGAGAAAAATTGTTCTTAACCTCTGAGGACAGGACAAGAAGCAATGGGCTTAAATTGCAGCCAGGGAGGTTTAAGTTGGACATTAGGAAAAACTTCTTAACTGTCAGAGTGCTAAAGCACTGGAATAAATTGCCTAGGGAGGTTGTGCAATCTCCATCATTGGGGATTTTTAAGAGCAGGTTGGACAAACACCTGTCAAGGATGGTATAGATAATACTTAGTCCTGCCTTGAGTGCAGGGGACTGGACTAGATGACCTCTCAAGGTCTCTTCCAGTTCTAGGATTCTAGAACTCTATTCGGCACTGTGGAGGTCTCAGCTCAAGTACTGCATCCAATTCTGGGCACCACATTTTAGGAAAGATGTGGACAAATTGGAGAGAGTCCAGAGGAGAGCAAAAAATAAATATAGGGTTTAGAAAACCTGACCTATGAGAAAGGCTAAAAATTGGCATGTTTATGTTTGAGAAAAGATTACTGAGGGAGGACCTGATAACAGCTTTTACATATGTTAAGGGCTGTTATAAAGACGACTGTGACGTTGTGCAGTCTATATGGTTTTATAAAAATATAAGTGAATATAATGTAACTGGGATTTGCTTCATGCAAAAGGTCTCTTGTAAGGTATCATTACAAAGCTCATAATCTACTGAGTGTGATCATCCTATTTGTAGAAATGTACCACTCTTGTATCTAAAACTAGAAATATAAAACATAACTCTGAGGGCCTATTGTAATTATGTAAAGTGTGGGCCATTAAGGATGGTTTGGAATATTGATGACTCCCATTGTCTGCAGATGGCTGCATTTACCTGTGAGTCTTCCTGTATGTGTGTGCTGGCAAGTGAGTAATGAAGTCTTGCAGTGACATGTGATCATGTCACCTGAACTGGAATCCATCTTTAACCTGGTGCTTTTCCAGTGAGGGGGGGTGGAAACCCAGAGGGACAAAGGGTTCCCGCCTTATGCAAAAGATATATAAAGGGGTGGAAGAGAACAGAGGAGGAGAGGAGCCATCATGGAAAATCCCCTAGATAACACCTAAGCTGGAACAAGAGCTGTACCAGGGGAAAGAATTGTGCCCAGGCCTGGAAGGTGTCCAGTCTGAGAAAAACTTACTGAAGCATCTCTGAGGGTGAGATTATCTGTATTTAGTTTGATTAGGCATAGATTTGCGCATTTTATTTTATTTTGCTTGTGACTTACTTTGTTCTGTCTGTTACTACTTTGAACCACTTAAATCCTACTGTCTGTATTTAATAAAATCACCTTTTATTTAGTAATTTACTCAGAGTATGTATTAATACCTGGGGGAGCAAACAACTGTGCATATCTCTCTATCAGAGGGCGAACAATTTATGAGTTTGCCCTGCATAAGCTTTATGCAGGGTAAAACGGACTTATCTGGGTTTAGACCCCATTGGGAGTTGGGCATCTGAGTGCTAAAGACAAGCACACTCCTATGAGCTGTTTTTAGGTAAACTTGCAGCTTTGGGACAAGTGATTCAGACCCTGGGTCTGTGTTGGAGCCAGACTGGAGTGTCTCGCTCAGCAAGACAGGGTGCTGGAGTCCTGAGCTGGCAGGGAAAACAGAAGCAGGGGTAGTCTTGGCACATCAGGTGGCAGCTCCCAAGGGGGTTTCTGTGATCCAACCCGTCACAACGACTTCAGCTATTTAAATCAGAAATTTCATGGTGTTGTAATTGTAGGGGTCCTGACCCAAAAAGGAATTGTTGGGAGTTGAAAGGCTATTTGGGGTGGGGGAGAGGTTGCAGTACTGCTACCCTTACTTTTGCGCTGCTGCTGCTGGCAGCGGCACTGCCTTCAGAGCTGGGCAGCTGGAGAGCAGAAGCTGCTGGCTGGGAGTCCAGCTCTGAAGGCAGAGCCACCGCCAGCAGCAGCACAGAAGTAAGGATGACATGGTTTGGTATTGCCACCCTTACTTCTGCACTGCTGCCTGCAGAGCTGGGCCCTCAGTCAGTAGCTGCCACTCTCCAGCCGCCCAGCTCTGAAGACAGCAGCGCAAAAGTAAAGGTGGCAATACCGTGACCCTCCCCCCCCATAAAATAACCTTGCAATCCCCCTGCAACTCCCTTTTGGGTCAGGCCCCCCAATTTGAGAAACGCTGGTCTCCACTATGAAATCTGCATAGCACACAAAAGACCAGATTTCACGGTCCGTGACAAGTTTTTCATGGCTGTGAATTTCATAGGGCCCTACTCATATGGCTGTAGAACATGAATGTTCTAAGGATGATGCCCATCCAAAAACCAAACCCGAGGTGAAACAAATGCCGATGATGGTGCTTGATCTTGTTTTTCTGCTGAGTCAGGAGCTTGGAAAACGTTGGGAGAATCATCAGTACTCAGGATAACATGCGCAGAAAATTCAGAAACCAAAATTGTCTGGGCCAGTAAGGGGCGATCAGGTTAACTCGTGCTTTGTCCTGCCTGATTTTGCACAGAACTCATGGGAGGAGTGGCAGTGGAGGGAATGCATAGTTCAGTTGATCTGAATTAGGGAGAAAAAGTGCCACCTTGGGAGTGGTAACCTAGGGCTCTTTTGGAGTAGCAGGTGGTGCATTTTCTGTTCACTACATAGGCAAACAGATCCCAGGTTGGTGTTCCCCATAGATTGAAGATGTTGCACAGCACTGAATCTTGTGGCACCTTAGAGACTAACAAATGTATTTGAGCATAAGCTTTCATGGGTTAAAACCTTGGGGGTTTTCTATGGTACTCTTGATATCATCTTGGTTCTTTACAAACATTTATGAATTTTTCTTCACAACACCCTGTGTGTTGAGGTGGTTTTATTATCCCCATTTTACCCATGAGGAACTGAGGCACAGATTTTAAGGCCAAAATTGTCAACCATTAGTTTCACAACTTGAGAAGCCAAGGGTCTGATCTAGCAGAGTACTTAGGGCTAACAGAGTGCTGCTCCCATTGATCTCAGTTGCTTTTGACAGTGCACAGCACTTTTGCAAATCTGACCCCAGGTATGACTACCTCAAGCTGAGTACACAGAAGTACCTGTGAAAATTTTGGTTTGTGACTTGCCCAGCGTTCAAATAGGAACTCTGTGGCAAAGGCAGGGATAAAATCCAGTTTTCCAAAGTAGCACTAAATGCCTTTAAACATGAGATTGTTCTTTTTCTTCCTGCGGTTCCCTTTCTTATTCTCCAAACTTTTTCAACTTCTGCAAAAATGAAGCAGAAAACAGGGGTCCTACAGACCACATCAACAGCTGCATGGGCAATTCATAACTTGAGTATTTGACTTTTCAACCTTAACGCCTAATGTTATTGCATATGTTTTTTAAAAACTTAAAACTTGAAAAAAACAAATTTAATCCTGTGTAATCATATGGGGTTATCAGCAGGGTTAGGATCTTTAGCTCCACAGCACAGTCCTTCACCACTTGAGCCAACAAAGTAACTAATAGTTTTAGAAGAATTTTCTATGTGGACTTGCCACTAGTGGGGGAATAAAGTTATACAATTTGCTATTGGATTTCATAGTTTGTTATCTGACAGAATGTTGAGACTCAGAAATCCTGGGTTAAAGTCCAGGTTCTGGATGGGAGTGTGCAATAGTGGTAGACACTTCTGCCCCTATCCTCCACTCTCTGTTCCCTTCTGCTCCTACCTTCACCGCCGTGTCTCTTCCCCTACTGCTGTCCACCTAGTCTGCTGTGCATCCATCTCAGCTTACTCCTGCACAGTTTTGCTTCTGCTCCTATCCTTCCCATTGGCTCCACTCTTACCCCTAGATCCTGTCCATTTCCTGTTCCCACCCCATTTCCTACCTTCATGGCTCCTGCTCTCCCCCATACCTGCTCCTGTTCTCTCCCTTCCCCAGCTCCTGTCCTTCTCCCTTGTCACATCCTCTCTGGCTCCCCAGCTTCTGCCTGTCCCTTGCTCCTGCTCATGTTTCCCACCCTCCTTAATTGTCTTCCCTTTGCTTGGTCAAACCCCTTGTCTTCTGCCCTCTCTGCTCCTGACTATCTCCAAGTTCCAATTCCCAGGTCCCCACTGAGCTCCTGCTTTTGTTCTCCCCTGCCCTGGTATCTCTTCCCTGTTCTACCTCACTGCCCCATTCCTTACCCTCTTTATTCAAGTGATGCAGCTTCCTCTTTCCCCTTCTCACTGTCTGGGCACCAGCAGGGGAAACATTCAGAACACAAGAGAGACAGTCTCCCTGCTCTCAGTTCCAAAGCCTAGTGTCACGGTGGTGTTCAGCACTGGGAAGCTTATAACTTGGCCTAACTGTGGCATTTTTCATGGGAACCTGTAGTGAGCCGGCGTGGCTCCCCTCCGCCTCCGGCAGAGTAGAGCTGCCTCCAACCCCAGCGTGGGTGGAGCCACCGGGTCTGGGACCCGCCCCTCCGAGGTCACGGCCCCGACCCGGAAGTATAAAAGCCCGCCGCCAAAGCTCAGTAGCAGCCAGACCGCCGGAGAGAGCAGACGTCCCGGGCCGAGCTCCCGCTTGGGAGGCGGCCGCAGGCCGCCTGCTAACGCCCCACGCCGGTCAAGCCTCCCTCTCGCCAGGTATCCTGAGGAGGACTGGCCCAGCCTGCCCCGGACCCGTCATCACGAGGAGGACTGGCCCAGCCTGCCACGGACTCGGCACCCCGAGGAGGACTGGCCCAGCCTGCCGCGGGCCAGCTATCCCGAGAAGGACTGGCCCAGCTTGCCCCAGACCAACGGCCCCGACGAGGAGCCGAGTCTGCCCTGTGCCAGCTATCCTGGGGAAGAACTGCCGGACCAGCCCCCAAGCCCCGCTCCCGAGGAGCCGATGCTATTGGACTGGCCCGAACCCAGCACTGCCGCCGAGGTAAGCCCCGAGGGGGAACACGGAAGTGGCCCGGGGGTAGCCGACCCAGGTCAGGCTGCAGAGGCCTGTGAACCCATGTCAGTGTGTTTCGGTCAGGACACCCCACTGACCGGCAGCGACAGCAATCGCTGCTAGGGCCCCGGGCCGGGACGCAGTGGAGTGGGTGGGCCTGCGTCCCCCCCTGCCACCCCCACTCCCGGGTGGCAGGCTTCCCCCTCACCCAACGCTCAGGTAGGAACCTGAACCCCTGAACGGCTAGTCTGCTCAACCCCTGCCCCAAAGGGCTTGAGCGAAGACTGTTAGTGCCCCGCCCTGCTCCAGAGGGCCTGGGCCCCCTTTAACTGCTTGTCGGCTCAACCCCCTGCCCC
>NW_020699373.1:2107856-2212146 GCF_002925995.2 Terrapene triunguis
TGAGCAAAGACTGTTTGTGCCCCGCCCTGACCCAGGGCCTGGGCCCCTTTAACTGCTTGTCGGCTCAACCCCTGCCCCAGAGGGCTTGAGCGAAGACTCTGCTGTTTGCCCAGCCCCTGCTCCAGAGGGCCTGGGCTCCTGTACTGTTGTGTGTACCCAGCCCCTGCTCCAGAGGGCCTGGGCTCCTGTACTGTTGTGTTTGCCCAGCCCCTGCTCCAGAGGGCCTGGGCTCCTGTACGGTTGTGTGTACCCAGCCCCTGCTCCAGAGGGTCTGGGCTCCTGTACTGGTGTTTTCCTCAGCCCCTACACCAGAGAGCCTGATTCCTGAGCAACCGGCTATTGAGCACGTCTGCAGTGAGTCGGCGTGGCTCCCCTCCCGCCTCGGAGGGTAGAGCCCCGACTCACACTACTACAGAATCCCAAAGGGCACATCCCTGAAACAAAGGTAAACCTTCCTCCTCTCCACCAGAGTTTAAGTCCCTGCTTCGAAGCATGGAGGCACTAGAGTTCCTCAACCAAATGGTAAGCGTTATTGTTTTTTAAATAGTCGGAAAAACTCTTGTTCTGAGAAATGGTCAGAACCATTTTAGCTGAAACTTTGATTTTTTTTTTTTTTTTTTTTTTTAAATACCCAACTTGGAAAGTAACAACTCCAAGGCTTTAAGATTGACAAAAGTTATAACCAACTGAAAACAGTGTCTTGTAATGGAAAGTGTCAAGTAGCCTTAACTATTAGTTTCATTATCTGTGCCAATTCTAATGATAAATTAACTTACTGTAAGCGCCTTGTTTTTTTTGTTCTCTTTTTCTTCACTCCCACCTTTTTCTTTCAATCTCTGTCTCTTTTCCTCAATCTCTCACAGTCTGTGTTTTCCCTCAGACCAACTTTTCTACAATGTACATTTTCATGCTTTCATCTCTGACAGTTTTCCTTTTCTGATTCTCCTATTGTGGCTTCTTTTCCCCTCTAGTACACTCACTGACTTCTATTATTATTTTTATTCCTTCACTAAAGTTTTCTTCTCTCTTCTCTTCTTTCCCAATTAAACATCCTTTCCTTCATTATTTCTCTCATCTTTCCTCCATTTTCTTTCTCCCATTCCCAGACTACAGAGCAACATTTCCACAGGCCGCTGTCTCTTAAAAAAATTGGGTGGGACTAATGCCTCTGGCAAGTGATACTCCTAAAAATGGCCCTTCTGATGCTGGAGAACTTGGGTCCAGTAGTGATATGAAGTCACCTTCTTCCCAAGCCAGAGATCTGAAAACCTTACAGAAGTGACAGTAATAGCAGTGTGTGTGTGTATATATGTACACACATGTATGTACATGTACTAGTAGCATCTTTTAAGAACCTTAAGGAGTTTGTTGCATGAGAAACTAAGAAAAGGAAGAAAGTGAGAAAAATGCTGGCCCTGAATTCTTAAGAATCCATTATCAGGAGCCCATGTATCAGGATGGAGAGCACTCAAGTCAGATTGGAGGGGGGGGGGGGGGGAGAGGAAGAGAGAGAGAGAGGAAAAGACTTCAGAATTTAAAAAACAAACAAAATAAGTATGAAACAATTTAAAATATTAATGTGCGGATATAGTTAAAGTGACTATGTACAAATGATACCATCTTACTGAATATACTGCTCCCTGTGTTTGTGTTCTAAGTCTCATCTGCATGACTTACTGACAAAAAATTTTATACTACTTTTTATTCCATTAGTAAACAGCTGTAGAGAATTATCTGGGGGTCTATTCTGGTTTGTGTGCCATGAACAGATTGTTAACGAAATTCCAAATGCATAATTTTCATTACTGTTGACGATGGGTAAGCCAGAAAGAATACAACACGACTCTCAGATCACAACTTGAATTTGCGGAACTGATTCTTAGAAAAGTTGTCTTTTTATTTATAACCTGAGAATATTTGATCTGGAAATCAACAAGAGATATTAAACACAGAACTCTGCAATTCCATTTTTATAGATCAGCTTTTCAGAATACAATTGCACTTTGAACCACTTACTTTCATTCTCTTCATAAATATGTGTTTTGAAAATGACATGATGACAGTCCGTCAAAATATCACAAAACATACTATAATGGAAATTACACTTTTTCTCACAAAAGTTTTAAGGGGTTACTCAAACACAACAAGTATTTTTGTGAAAAATACATAGAAATGCAGAGCCATAGCGTAATTTTAGACGAAACAGAAATTACTTAACTTTGTCATTCTCAGATGGCTGTATCTATGGTACAGCTCACCTCAGTATCACAGTCAGGAAGGGTCTGTAGAACTAAACTGGCATTCACCTGCCTCACTGCTACCACAAAGGAATTGTCACAACTGCATAGTTAAGGTTGACTTTTGCCCTTAAAAAGGAATTCAACCTCTTTATTATGAATAATACAGTGAATCCTTCCTAAACTAACAGGTTACACAGAGTACTGAATGAATTTTCAGGGAATATACAAGTAAACGGTAAATAGCTTGAATTAATTTTTTTATGAGATTACAGGTTTGGTTGATGAAGGTAATAGGGTTGATGTAATATACTTAGATTTCTGCAAGGTGTTTGAACTTGGTACTGCGTAATATTTTGATTTAAAAAACTAGAATTTAAAATTAACATGGCACACATTAAATGGATTAAAAATTGGCTAACTGATAGGGCTCAAAACTGTAAACAGGGAATCATCATTGAGTGGGTGTGTTTCATCAATGACCTAGGAAAAAAACAAATCATCACTGATAATGTTTGCAGATGACACAAAATTGGGGGAGTGGTAAATAATGAAGCGGACAAATGACTGAGTCAGAGAGATCTGGATTGCTTGGTAAACCGGGTGCAAGCAAACAATATGCATTTTAACACAGCTAAATGTAAATATGTACATCTTGGAACAAAGAATGCAGACCATACTGACAGGATGGGACTTCATCTTGGGAAGCAGTGACTCTGAAAAAGATTTGGGGGCCATGGGGGAAAATCAGTTGAACAGGAGCTCCCAGTGTGACACAGTGGCCAAAAGAGCTAATGTGATCCTGGGATGCATAAACAGAGGAATCTTGAATAGCAGTAGAGAGGATATTACATCTCTATTTTTGGCACTGGGAGAATGTTGCTGTACTATAGTGTGCAGCTCTGGTGTCCACAATTCAAGGAGGATGTTGATAAACTGGAGAAGGTTCAGAGAAGAGCCATGAGAAGGATTAGAAGATTAGAAAACATGCTGTATGGTGACAGATTCCATGAGCTCAATCTAGTTAAGCTTAACAAACAGAAGGTTAAGGGGTGACTTGATTCCAGTCTATAAATATCTACATGGGGAACAAATATTTAATAACTGGCTCTTCAATCTAGCAGAGAAAGGTATGACACAATCCAATGGTTGAAAGTTGAAGCTAGACAAATTCAGACATGGTGATAGTTATTAACCATAAGAACAATTTATCAAGGGGTGTAGTGGATTCTCCATCATAAACAATTTTTAAATCAAGATTGGATGTTTTTCTAAATGATATCCTCTAGGAATTATTTTGGGGAGGTTATGTGGCCTGTGTTATACAGGAGATCAAATTAGATTATCACAATGGTCCCTTCTGCCCTTGGAATCTATGAAAATTACATTCTCAATAGTAAGTTCTTTTTTTTTTTTTTGGATAGAATTTATAAAACAGATCCTGTTCCTAAATGTGGCATAAGGGCTTGTCTTCAAGACCTACCTTTAACATCTAGGGCTTGATTTAACCCTCTTACATTAGTTTTATGCTGGTGTAATTCTATTGACATCAGTATAAAATCCAGTGCGATGGAATGAAATATCAGGGCAAAAGATCCCTGACTCCACCAAGAAAGTAGGTTATGTTACCCTGGTTTTATTCTTCTTTTTACAAAACAAACACTTTACTTGCCTGTACAGTGAATAATTAAAGGTAGATAATTTGTATTTAGGATAAATCCCTAGTCTTGGTGCCTAGAATTTTCCAGGGTTGTGGCTGTACATAAAAGGTATATATTTCACTAATTAAAAGCATATTGTCTAAATATCGTCTAAAAGGAAACTCGAGACAATAGGCTCTCTTACACACTGTATATGCTCAAACTGTGATTTTGTACGAGTCTAGAACCAAATTCAGTCGCCAACAGGCTTTTGGGTTAAAAAGATTTGAAACTCCGAGAAATGTCTCACAATAGGGATGTGAAGAGCTCAACTTTGTCTTGTCCACTCCTAGAATACCGGGGAACAGTAGAAGCATGTTTGCAAAGCACCTTCAGTAGTTCTAGCTAAAATCCATCCTACAAGAAATACAGGATTAGGGCAATATTGGATGATTTAACTTTAAGCATTTTTGTTCCGCTCCATGCACTGAATTTTTCCCAGATTTTGGTATATTCTATAGTCCTAAATTAGTTATTGGAAAGTAACAGGATGTTTATCACTTGGACAAAGTAGATTTTTGTTGTTATATCTTTTCAAATCCATGCAGCTAAGTGGAATGCGTCTACATGATGCAGAAGATCTTGCTTTAACAGATTAGGCACTCAAATATTAAGGAGTAAAACCTATGAAGTTAACCATCTATTGCAGTATCATCTCAAAGGCTTCTAAAGGAAAAGAGCCCTTCCTACAGTTTGAATACAGATCCTTCCTCATTATTATTTGTATTACAGTAACACCAGTCGCTGTAAAAACACAT
This sequence comes from Terrapene triunguis, assembly GCF_002925995.2. Classification (NCBI taxonomy): domain Eukaryota; kingdom Metazoa; phylum Chordata; order Testudines; family Emydidae; genus Terrapene; species Terrapene triunguis. Next base: position 2,112,552 of record NW_020699373.1, read on the forward strand.
ATGCAGACAGTATGTTCTGAAGAGTTTACAAATCCTCTGAGAAGGTCAACATTTAAGATGAATGCTTGTGTTTCTGAGTTTTAGGAGCTACTTTCTTATCAGATTTACGCATTCTTCCCTTTGTGGCAATGGGATTCCTTCAAGGAGAATAACTGCTTTTATCTGATTTTTATTTTATTTTAATTAGCACCAGAGCGCTAGACCTAACTTTGGAGAACAATTTGACTGATCTCTGCAACCTGGGAAATTGGAGCTGGAACTCAAGTTCATCCTTTGGTTGGTTTTCAGAGACTCTGGAAGGACCATAATCTCGGTTCCCAACTACTATATTTCCATCTCCCATGAGATTCCAAACAACCTTCTAGCAAAAATACAAAGCTAGCAAGTTCTAGAAGCAAAATGGTGATTCTAAAAAGGAAGATAGGCTAGTGTCCGGTGTCAAACTCGCTTTGCTGAACCACCGAGAGCATCCTTAATCTGTTCTGCAGATAAGTAGGAAGCAGCTAAACTACTGGCTGAGTGAGTAGGTGAGGAAACGAGAACATTGCTGCTAAGTGATAAGCACAAGAGAAAATTTCTGATGCCATGGAAATTTTCCCCAAGACCCACATACCATTCCAAAATATAAAATTCCTCTAAAAAATACAAAGGGAAACTTGTTTTCCATAAGTAAAAAAGTACCCCTTGCTAAACAACTTCATTAAACGTAGAAAAGGAAATATCTGGTCTCCTCTTTGGAGGAAGAGATAATGGGAGGACAATTAGGTCAGCAAACATGCCAGAAGGAGGGGCTTTCAGATGTCTTCATTCTCCAAACCAGCTCCTCCACCCTCAAAAAAGGAGTTATCCTCTATTAAGATGGATTGGATAGAATTATTATTTCTGTCCAAATCAGTAGAGTCAAAGCAGGAGAAAAAGAATTAGCCAGTTTTGAAAATAAAAAATGACTACTTCCCTAACTAGAAAAACAAAAATCAATTATGTTGATTAGTCACAGTATTTCTCAATGTCAGACGAGGCAGGGGAAAAGAGGAAACAATTGAAGGTACTGGTATCAGTTATGTCTCACCTGAGAAAGATTTGTGCCACTTTGTGGTAAAGCCATTAAACATTTTCTAAAGTCTAATCCGATAGCACACTGAGTGTTCCATTCAGGATCTTGATATCAAAGACTGAAGATGAGACCTAATTACAGTGGGTGCATTTCAAAAGTTCATTCTAGTTTTGGAGGTATTACCAATTCCAGCGGTATTCCTCCATTTTAAGTATACTATTGATCACTACAAACAGTAGTAGCTCTAAAACCAGAATGAACTGTTAAATGTGCCCACTGTTCTTTATTCTAGTGAAAATGACAGCAATCAATACCAAAACCATTCTTGTACCCAACCTATACCCAATAGAGAATACTAAAGCAACATACCTGAACTCTGAATTTCCAGGTTGTTCCAACAGGAACGCCAGGTATAGGTCCATAGTGGTTAGAAGGAACAATAGTGCATTCCTTAGTACGACCAACACAAGCCATACCCTACCAACATATCAGAGAGAAGAAACTAATTTTATTATATTTAAGTTTCCTTTCAAAGTTGATGCAGACATATGGATTTCTATTATAATAAAAATGTTTTAAATACATTTTTTCAATAAATTTTATGTAAATTCTAATTGTTATTTATTATTTTATTTATAATCCTTGTCTCTAGTCAATTTAAAAAAAAAAAGGATTTCTACTGTTTTAACTTTTGGAGACAATGGGCAAAATTCAGCATTGGTTTACACACTGTGCAATTCCACTGAAGATTGCATGATGTGTAATTTAGTACTCAACTTTGCACAGTTAATTTATATGTATAGTCACAGATATCTCACACACACACAGAGTTATATTTATTCTTGAAATACACTTTACCTTGCCCCAGTCTCGCTGACTCTCAGTACTGGCAGATGGCATCTTTGCTTTCTTTTTACTCTGTTTGAGCTTTTCCCCAGCCTTTACAACTTCATTAGAATCATTTTTGCAGGAAGGACAGTACCTTAAAAAAAGTTTTGACAGATTTTAAAATTGATTAACCTAATGGCAACATATTTACTGTAGCCAGAACCATGTTGATTAATCCATATTTTCAAGGTTTTGCCAACCTCAAAAAATTCCAGTGTAATATAACTGATGATGATGATAATAATAATGCTTTGCACTTATACTGTACTTTTCATCCTAAATTCTCAAAATACTTAAAGAATATATTAAAGCAGAGTTCTAACTAAAAAGTAACTCCTAATTCCACCTCCAATTCAAATTTGTGCAATCTCATTGTCTTCAATATGGATATACAGGTGTAACTGAAGGATCTGATTTTGACCTTGAGGTTGGCTGAACAGTGAGGTATGAGCCAGATTACACTTATCCTGTGTGAGTTCTGCATGGCTGGCTATAAAAACAACAAAAATAAGAAGCTGCCATTGTCACTTTTCTATGAACCACACTGTAAGAAAAACTCACAACATACTTATGAAGTACATATTATAACAAACCTATTATGTTGTGAAACAGGAACCTCTTTATGCCAACTGGCAGAGGGCATAAGAGTGCATAAGAGTTACTGGGATCCCCTGGATCTGGTATCTACATAATAGTTTGCCAAATGGTGACATTTAAGGTCTCTGCTGAAAGCCTGTGTCATATTGGTCATCATAATCATTGAGAAATGTATGTATGGATAATATGCAAGAAGTTGTGTACATATAGTGAAAATTATGTTCTTAATGCCTGTGAATTAGGCCTGTCATCAGGAAGTAAGTTGCTTTCAGGCAGGAGACACATCTGTCTGGGTATAGGTAAATTGAGTATTGTGTACTTCACAATGGTTGTCTATTTACAGACTGAGCAAAATGCTAATCAAGAAATTGTGAAAACTACAAGGAGGTTCTCCACAGGAAAAACAAGTAATGGGGGGTGAGGGGTGGGTTTCTGATTATGAACAAAGACAAAGGAATGTTGGAACTATAACTGGAGGTAAAGAGAAAGAGTCTACCTCCTTCACCTAAGGGACAAGCTGACAGTGTGCTTGTCTTATGAAGAGAGGGTCACAGCCAAGCTGGCTGTTAAACGCTGGGAGAAAGACTTTGGTAAGCTAAACTTCATTAGCTAGGAAAATGTCTTGTTAGTTAACTCTAGAAAGCAGGTTATAATTTCATTTTACATGTAACCAGTTGTTCCCAAATATCTCTACTTGTTATCATTTGAATCTTTGTATTTTGTTAAATATACTTCTTGTTTTTACTATAAACTTATCTAACTGCTGTGTGCAGTGGTGATCTCAGGTGAAGCTGGTAAGCAGAAGTATACTGCTTCTTTGGGAACAGAGGATCTGGGAATTGTGTGAGTACTCAACGGATTGGGGCTGGACACTCTAGAGAGATGCTCAGAGGGCCTGGGGGAGAGCCTGTGGCCAACTTGCAGAAGGACAGCAGAGCCTGCCGAGTCTGAGAGGAGAATGCTTGCGAGGGAGCTGACCTTGGCAGGCACAGACAAAGCGTCCTCACTCTAATGGCAGGTGGTAGTGAGATGCCTCACAACCCTGGGTAACCCCAGGAAGTGTCACATATATACTGACTGAGGTACAAAGAAGGTAAGTTTATTTCCCAAGATCATACAGCAAGAGAGCAAGGATTTGAAAGTTTTACACATTTGACATTGAAATACTTCTCCTTGGGCAAGATCTAGTAATATGCTGAGCACTCTGGCCCTGATCCAAAGCACAGTACTTAAGCATGAGCAGTCCCATTGAGCTGGAAATTGCTGAAATTAGGCAGTAGGACTACTCATTTGCTTAAAGCTAACCAAATGTTGAAGTGCTTTGCTGCACCAGGGCTAGAGTGCTCAGCACCTTGCAGGATCAAGACCCTTAATCAGAAATACGTTCAAGTGTTCCATGGAAAATGGGTTTGGATTTGACCTAGTTAGGAGTCTTCTGACATCTCATGCTGGGCATGTACAATACATTTTGTACTGCATTTTTCGCTAAATTTTTACAGTGAGCAGCTTAAAAAGGTTGTGCTATGTTTGTGTGAACACTTAATTTCTTAGTCAATTGACTTATTCCTTGAATTTCACACAAGACAGGTTGTGCTGCTGGTTAAAAAATAAAATGTAAAGAGTTCATGGATGGTGACAGACACTAATACAAGAAGTTTAAGGGTGAAATTCTGGCAGAATTGAAGTCAATGGCAAGACTCCTATTAAATGGGGCCAGTATTTCACACTAAGTCAATAAAGGTACTTCACTAGGACAGTGAAATTAGTGTAAGTAAGGAATGAAAAAAATAGAGTTAGCCATCCGTATCTAAGTTTATCGCAAAAACTGTATAAAGTTATATTCTATTATTTGAAAAGTAGTATGCAATAAAAAGGACTGTGGAATAATGCATATTCACAATAAGGTAAATTTGGAAGTGTGCATGCAGCTTTAACTATGGCATTTCCTGCTTTAAGACTGCTTAACCAAGCAATGTTAATGTTCCCTTAACTGAGCTTTGTATGGAATATTAAATACTGTTTAGCATATAAATAGACTGGTTCTGATCTGTATGAAAATGCCTTATCAGTATTTCCCAAACTGTGGGGTAGAACTGGGGGCTGCCAAGTTTAAATTATTAAAATTTAAAATGGACAATTTCCCACTTTTAAAACAAACAAATATCTGGTATTCAACTAAGGGTCAAACTCTGCCATGAACCTATATTAGTATGCAAGGCAGGAAGAGAAAAGGAGACACGCTTTTACATTTCTGTGCAGCGGCATTACATTGCAGAATTGAAGTCCTTTGCATCAAAGTGAGTGCAAGGACCACATAGGATTAGCAACGCTACATAACCTACGAGAAGTGGACAAGAAGCAAGGCCATAGCTCTGCCATTCCATCGCACTGGCTTCCCTGGCCAGAACAGTTCATCTACCTTCATGAATAAAACTCAGAACGCATATGCCTATAGTGCAAACAAAACAAAGTTAAATTTTAAAATAAAAAGAAATGTTATATACCTCATCAGTCACTATGGTTCTTCTAGATTTTAATACATGTGGATCCCACTTCTTGGGTATAAGTTCAGAATCTTTTGGCCAGGAGTGTCTGGGGAGCTGTAAATATGCCCTAGATGTCCCACCTGAGGGAATATATGGCCTAGTAGTCTCAACTGCCACTCAGTTCCCATCAGTCCAGAGTTCCAAATATTCATAGGACTCCAGAGTAGAGCAGAGGAAGGCAGGATCCACACACCCAAACCATACTGAAAAACTAGTTACTGACAAGGTGAATAACTTGTTTTTCTTCTTTATGTATTGTCAGTGTGGATCCCACTTCTGGTGACTAAGAGGCAGTCTCCGTAAGACTAGTAGAGGGTCTGAGGAGTCCTAATTGAATAGGGATTGCAATACTTGGCCAAAATTGGCATCATATATGCACTGTCCAAGTCCAAGGATTGATGTTTTACTAAGACATGAATGGAGTTCCAGGTGGTGTCTTTGCAATTCTCCAGTACGGCAATGTTCCTAAGGACGCCTGAGCAAGGTACCTTAGCTCTAATAGAATGAGCCCTATCCTCCCTATAGGGTTTTAGGCCTGCCATTCAATATCCTATATGTATGCTCTCTTATCCACTTAATCTTTGAGTGGAAACGGACTGCCCTCTAACATTGGCACCAAACCGGTGCCTTTATACTCTTGAAGAACTTCCTCTCTCAAGAGTCTCTCATGAAAAAAGTCCATGAAGGAGGACATGGAAGGTGAGTAGGGTGTGGGAAGGACTTGAACTGAATTCCATATCCTGTGGAAATTACCTCCTGGGCCTAAAAGTATGAAATAATACTCAGTTCAAGGCTGGAAGAATAGGGATAGATGGTTGCCAAACTGAAGAAACACTAGGTAGGACTCTTAGTGTTACGTTGGGGCTCCCAAAATGCTCATCAAGCCTGCTGCTTGTTCAAGGAAGAAATGGAGTTGACAGAGAGAAAAAAATCTCTCTTCTTCTGGGTTTGGCAGAAAAGGAGAGTCACTGGAATACTGATATGTCTTTGTTTCAGTCTTTATTGGGGTTGCTTTTAGAACCCGAAGGGCTCTCTCTGTTATTACACATGTAGTCCAAGAGACTAATGTACTGCTCTGGAGTCCTTTAAGTGAGCAAACATATTCATTAGTTTTTGAACTAAAAGGATCTGAACCTTCAAAAAGGCAGATTCTCATAGTGGCTTGGACCTATTTAGGTATCCCTGAAGAACATCTGATAGTTACTGCAGTGAATACTGAATGAGATGGTGTCGCTGAAATTTCTAAGATAGCCTGGAGAGAATGCTTTGCTAAGAGCTGACCTTCAGAGTTCTTTTGAGCGCCAATTTTTGTTCTGAGGGAAACTTGTCAATAAAGGATGACAAAATCCCAGATATGTTAGTAGTTTGAGATACACATCTACAAAGAAGCAAAAGAGCATATATTTCTGCAAAAAAAAAATCTAATTTCTTGGGGTCTCTCTCTTTAGGCATTGATTTGGCATTACTCAACAGCTTCGGTCTCTCATTTGCTGTTGACACCTCTAAAGAACTGCATGTTGGAAGAGTGAAAAAAAAAAAAATACTGAAAACCCTTCTGAGGCACCTGATCACATATGTGGAGATATACCTATCTCATAGAACTGGAAGGGACCCCGAAAGGTCATTCAAGTCCAGCCCCTTGCCTTCACTAGCAGTACCAAGTACTGATTTTTGCCCCAGATCCCTAAGTGGCCCCCTCAAGGACTGAACTCACAACCCTGGGTTTAGCAGGCCAATGCACAAACCACTGAGCTATCCCTCCCTCTCAAATAGTAAAGGCACATTTTATAGAACAGTATTTTGCATAAAGTATCATCCTTTTATATTTACCAGTCCTCATCTTCTGGTATCTTGCTTAAAGGTGGATTCAGGCAGTATATATGGTAGGCCATATTACATTCATCGCACAGAAGTTGCATGTGAGCATCCTGTTTTCCACCACACAAATAGCAGGAGCAAAAGCGACATTCCGTATCTGGGTCTGCCCTACAGTGCTTGCACTCAGGGCCACTCTTTCCTGTGAAGATAAAGTAGAAAAAGTTAAGCCTCAGAGAAGTGATTTCAGATTCATAAATATGCCATTATGGGGAGGGGAAAGGTGAGGGGGAAAATGTACAGTAATGCTGTGAGTGCAGGAACTTGCCTATGGTCTCTGTTTAAAAATAAATAAATAAAAAGATCAGGCATAATGGTAGTTATTGAAAACCATTTATTTACAAAACTACATATACAATAATGTTACATCTAAAATATTAATGTCAAGTCAATTTGTAGTCTTGTATTAAAGACTTGCAAAATAGTCATTATCATTTACCAGCCCAGGCACAAAATCTTCTCAATCCCCTTGCCATCATCCTGGTGATGAAAAAGCAAAAAAAGACGGTTACTCACCGTTGTAACTGTTGTTCTTCGAGATGTGTTGCTCATATCCATTCCAGTTAGGTGTGTGCGCGCCGCGTGCACGATCGTCGGAAGATTTTTACCCTAGCAACACCCGGTGGGTCGGCTGTGGAGCCCCCTGGAGTGGCGCCGTTATGGCGCTGGATATATACCCCAGCCGACCCAGCGCCCCCTCAGTTCCTTCTTGCCGGCTACTCCGACAGTGGGGAAGGGGGGCGGGTTTGGAATGGATATGAGCAACACATCTCGAAGAACAACAGTTACAACGGTGAGTAACCGTCTTTTCTTCTTCGAGTGCTTGCTCATATCCATTCCAGTTAGGTGACTCCCAAGCCCCACCTAGGTGGCGGGGTCGGAGTGAGACATTGCTGTGTGCAGAATCGCTGACCCGAAAGCAGCATCGTCTCTGGATTGTTGCACCAGCGCATAGTGGGTAGTAAATGTGTGGACCGATGACCACACTGCAGCTCTACAAATGTCCTGGAGCGGTACTTGAGCCAGGAAGGCAGTCGAGGAGGCCTGAGCCCTCGTGGAATGAGCGGTGATGCGTGGCGTCGGAACACCAGCCAGGTCGTAACAAGCACGAATGCAGGACGTGATCCAGGAGGACAGGCATTGTGAAGAGACCGGTGAGCCCTTCATCCGGTCGGCTACCGCAACGAAGAGTTGCGTCGTCTTCCTAAACGACTTTGTACGGTCAATATAGAAAGCCAGGGCCCTGCGAACGTCCAACGAATGTAAACGCTGGTCCTGACGAGTAGCGTGCGGTTTGGGATGGAAGACCGGGAGGAATATATCCTGGTTCACGTGGAAAGGTGACACCACCTTTGGAAGAAAGGCAGGATGGGGGCGAAGCTGCACCTTGTCCTTATGGAACACCGTGTATGGGGGCTCGGATGTGAGCGCCCTGAGTTCGGAGACGCGCCGTGCTGAGGTGATGGCTACCAGGAAGGCTGTCTTCCAAGATAAGTACAGGAGCGAGCAGGTAGCCAATGGTTCAAACGGAGGCCCTGTGAGCCTAGAGAGTACGAGGTTGAGGTCCCACGTTGGAACCGGCTGTCGTTGCTGTGGGTATAGCCGGTCTAAGCCCTTGAGGAATCTAACGACCATCGGGTTAGAGAAGACCGAGGACGTGAGTTCTCCTGGGTGGAAAGCGGAAATAGCGGCGAGGTGAACCCTAATTGAGGATGTCGCCAAGCCTTGCTGTCTTAGGGACAGGAGGTACTCCAGTATCAAGGGGATAGGAGCCTGCGAGGGAGACGTAGCTCGTTGCTCACACCAGCAGGAGAACCTCTTCCACTTGGCTAAATAAGTGGTGCGCGTAGAGGGCTTTCTACTTCCCAGCAGGACCTGTTGGACGGCCTGCGAGCATTGCCGCTCTGAGCGACTCAACCATGAAGCATCCACGCCGTGAGGTGGAGCGACTGCAGGTCGGGGTGACGCAGCCGGCCGTGGTCCTGAGAGATGAGATCCGGAGTCAAGGGAAGCGTGATCGGTCTCTGTAGTGACAGCTCCAGAAGTGTGGTGTACCAGTGCTGTCTCGGCCAAGCGGGAGCGACTAGAATTACCCGTGCATGGTCCCTGCGGATCTTGAGCAGTACCCTGTGGACCAGCGGGAATGGGGGAAAGGCGTAGAACAGATGGTCTTTCCATGCCATGAGGAAGGCGTCCGACCGAGAGCCCTGGGCTCGCCCGTGTAGGGAGCAGAATGCCTGGCACTTCCTGTTGGCCCGAGACGCGAACAGGTCGATCTGGGGAAACCCCCACCTTTGGAAGACGGAATAAATGATGTCCGGGCGAATCGACCACTCGTGCATCTGGAAGGACCTGCTGAGACGGTCCGCCAGCGTATTCTGGACTCCAGGCAGGAATGACGCCGTGAGATGTATCGAGTGGGCGATGCAAAAGTCCCACAGGCGAATGGCTTCTTGGCATAGGGGAGATGAGCGGGCTCCGCCTTGCTTGTTGATGTAAAACATGGCCGTGGAGTTGTCGGTGAGAATCAGCACGCAACGGCCCTGTAGGAAGTTGAGGAAAGCCTGACAAGCCAGGCGCACTGCCATCAGCTCTCGGACGTTGATGTGCAGGGCTAGTTGGGACGTCGACCACAGGCCTTGGGTATGATGCTCCCCCAGGTGAGCGCCCCATCCTAGAGATGAAGCGTCCGTAACTAGGTGGAGGGAGGGCTGTGGGGCGTGAAAAGGCACTCCTGCACAGACCGCTGTGCGGTCCGTCCACCATGCGAGGGAGGCCAAGACTGCGGGCGGAACCGTGACCACTATGCTCAGGTCGTCTCGGTGAGGACGGTAAACCGATGACACCCAAGTCTGCAATGGGCGAAGTCGCAGCCTGGCGTGCCTGGTTACGTAGGTGCACGAGGCCATGTGGCCCAAGAGGGCAAGGCACGTCCTTATGGTGGTAGTTGGAAAGGCCCTGAGACCTTGAATGACGCTTGAAATGGCCTGAAAGCGGCTGTCTGGCAGGATGGCTCGGGCATGTCTGGAGTCCAGGATTGCTCCAATGAACTCTATTCTCTGAGTTGGCACTAGAGTGGACTTCTCTCTGTTGAGTAGAATGCCCAGCTCGTGGAAAGTGCGTGTCACTATGTGGACATGGGCCTGCACTTGGTCTCTGGTGTGGCCGCGTACCAGCCAGTCGTCCAGGTACGGGAACAGCTGTATCCCTTGTCGACGAAGGAAGGCCGCGACGACTGCCAGACACTTTGTGAAGACCCTGGGAGCCGAGGACAAGCCGAAGGGAAGGACTGCGAATTGGTAGTGCACCCTGTTTACTACAAACCGCAGGAAGCGCCTGTGAGGCGGATAAATCGCTATGTGGAAATAAGCGTCCTTCATGTCGAGGGCGGCGAACCAGTCTCCAGGATCCAGTGAAGGGATGATGGTCCCCAATGACACCATGCGGAACCTCAACTTTACTATGAATTTGTTGAGTCCGCGCAAGTCTAAGATGGGCCTTAGACCCCCTTTTGACTTGGGTATCAGGAAGTAGCGGGAGTAAAACCCCCTGCCCCTTAGCTCCGATGGAACCTCCTCTATGGCCCCCATAGCGAGGAGCCCAAAAACCTCCTGTGTAAGGAGTTGCTCGTGAGAAGGGTCCCTGAAGAGGGACGGGGAGGGGGAGTGGGAGGGGGGGGGCGAGGAAAACTGGAGGGCGTATCCCCTTTCCACCGTGCGAAGGACCCAACGGTCCGAGGTTATACGGGACCAAGCACGGTGGAAGCGGGAGAGGCGATCCCGGAAAGGGGGAGTCGGATCCTGGGTACCGGTCGTGGTGCCGTCCTCGACCGCACCTTCAAAAGGCTTGTCTAGGCCCTGAAGGTGGCCTAGACTGGCCCTGGTTCTGACCGGGTTGAGGGCCGGTCGACCTTCGCCTACCGCCTCGACCCCGCCTCCTAGCAAAGTCCTGTCTAGGACGAGGCGGGGGAGGGTAGAACCGCTGAGGTTGGGGCCTGAAGGGTCTGCGCTGAGGCCCTGGGACATGCATCCCCAGGGAGCGCATCATTGTCCGGGAGTCTTTGAGGTTTTGGAGCCTCGAGTCTGTTTTCTCTGAGAAGAGGCCCTGACCCTCGAACGGTAGGTCCTGCAGGGTCTGCTGCAGTTCCGGTGGCAAGCCCGACACCTGGAGCCAGGAGATTCGGCGCATTGCTATCCCGGAAGCCAGTGTCCTAGCGGCCGAGTCCGCTATATCCAGGGATGCCTGTAGGGAGGTGCATGCCACCCGCTTGCCCTCCTCTACCAAGGCCCCGAACTCTTCCCTCGAGTCCTGGGGGACCAGTTCTTTAAATTTCCCCATCGAGGACCACATATTGAAGCCGTAGCGGCTGAGGAGCGCCTGCTGGTTCGCTGCCCGCAATTGCAGTCCGCCAGCAGAATACACCTTGCGTCCGAACAAATCGAAGCGCTTAGCGTCCTTCGATTTGGGCGCAGCAGCCTGCTGGCCATGGCGCTCCCGTGCATTCACTGATGACACCACCAGTGAGCACGGTTGGGGGTGAGTGTACAGATACTCATGCTCCCGGGAAGGCACGAAGTACTTTCTCTCCACCCCTCTGGCCGTGGGCGGAATAGAGGCCGGGGTCTGCCAGATAGTGGTGGCGTTGGCCTGGATGGTGCGGACCAGCGGCAATGCCACCCTGGATGGAGCATCCGCAGAAATGATCTGCACTATTGGGTCATGGACCTCCGCAATCTCCTCCACCTGGAGGTCCAGATTGCGAGCCATGCGCCGCAGCAGGTCCTGATGGGCCCGAAGGTCTATCGGAGGTGGCCCGGTGGTAGAAGTGCCCGCTACGGCCTCATCAGGAGAGGACGAGGAGGATACCCCCGGTGGCAAGGGGTCCAATGGTTGATCCTGCTCCATGTGTTCCTGGTGATGGGCGTCCCCTGCCCCCAGATCCAGGGCCTCTGCAGGTGCGGGCACTGGAGCCTCCACGTCCCTTGGAGGAGGGCGGGAGATGGTGGACTCTGGGGCCCTAGGCTCCGAACGGCCAGAGCGGGAGGCCGATAGGGGAGCTCCTTGTGCCTGGTGGTAGGCCCAAGGAGTCCAGAAGGACCAATGCGCAGGTCCTTGTATCGGGTCGTCGGTCTCCTGCAGGTGGCCGGGCTCCCCTGTCTCAGAGGACCGCGACGCCGATCTCGACGGCCACGGCGGTGCCGAAGCCGATGCCGTCGGCACCGGATGGTACGGTGCCGATCGGTGCCGATCGTAAGGGGACCTGTCCCTGTGCGGTGCCGGCGAACGGTGCCGGGACCTGGACCGGTGCCGATAGTCCCTCCGGTGCCGGGATCCCGATCTGGAACGTGACGACGATCTGGAGGAGACGTGGTACCGGGAGCGGCCTCTCGAGCCCGAGTGGCGCTCATACCGGTGCCGGGAGCTGCGCCTCGACCCCGATCGGTGCCGGTCGTCACGGCGGTGCCGGGATGTTGAGCGGCGCCGCGAGGAAGACCTGGGCCGCGAGTACGACCGGTGCCGAGGTGACAGTCGGCGCCGGGACTCAGAGCGGCGTCGGGACCTGCTTCGGGATCTGGAGCGGTGCCGAGAGGTTTGTACTGGCGACGGTGGGCGCACCAAGGCAGGTTTCCCTCTAGATTGTAGCACACGTGGGGCTACCGGTGCCGGGAGTTGCGACGGCGCCGGCTCAGTGAGGGCGATCAGGTCTCTCGCGGAAGCGAAGGTCTCCGGGGTGGAAGGGAGACAAGGTTCCACCACCAGCCTTGGTGGTGAAACAGTCCGCACCGGACTCAACGGCCTCGGTGCCGGAGTCGACGGTGTGGCCGCCTGCCTTTGGCGGTCCAGCTGCGGACGCGGCTCTACCCCCGGCACCGGGGGAGCCTGTATCTTCGCGGCAGCAGCGTCCCGTGTCTTAGTGGTCTTCTTATGGCCCGGCGAAATTGATCGGTGCCGAGGCTCTTTGGGCGGGCGCGGTGCCGACGTCGGTCGGTGCCGGACAGTCTTTTCTGCCGCACCGGTCGGGCCCGCCGGGGCGCTGCGCACCGAAGCGCTTGGTGCCGGGACAGGGCGCGCCGAGGGAGGATCCGGACTCAGCGCCGCCTCCATGAGGAGCTGTCGGAGCCTAAAGTCCCGCTCCTTCCTTGTCCTCGGCTTGAAGGCCTTGCAGATAGGGCACTTATCTGCTGGATGAGTCTCTCCCAGGCACTTCAAGCAAGAACTATGCGGGTCGCTGGTTGGCATGTGCTTCCCGCAGGACGCGCACGGCTTAAAGCCAGGAGCCTTGGGCATGGGCCCGGCTGTGCGCCGGGGGGAAAAGGGGAGAAACACCCCCTAAACCCCCGATAACAATTTACAACTATCTATATATACACTATACACTAACTACTAACTAACTTGAACAACTATCTATATAACTAAATATAACAAGAACAATGAAACGCTAGGGAGTGTGGAGATCAGCTAAGCCGCGCTCCACAGTTCCAACGACCGTCAGGGGCGGTAAGAAGGAACTGAGGGGGCGCTGGGTCGGCTGGGGTATATATCCAGCGCCATAACGGCGCCACTCCAGGGGGCTCCACAGCCGACCCACCGGGTGTTGCTAGGGTAAAAATCTTCCGACGATCGTGCACGCGGCGCGCACACACCTAACTGGAATGGATATGAGCAAGCACTCGAAGAAGAAGATATTTTACTTTTACTCCATCAAAAAAGGCCTCGATTCCTACACCCATAACAAGCCTCACTGATTTCAAAGAGAGTCTGCTCACATGGAGCTTATTACAGGGCAATGGACTAATTCCCCAATTCCATGAAGACTTTAGTGAGTAACCACTCCTGTGAGTAACCCTATTCAATCTGATGGAACTGCTCACATGAGAAAAGATATTCATGTAGAAGCCTTTGCAGGATTAAACCAAAAAAGCTTCTGCAGAAGAACATGAACAAAACGGCAAACTTTAGCCACAGTCAACTTTAATAGAACTCTTGGGGGGGGGGGTGGATTTTTTCACAAGATCAAACAAAGAGGAACTTAGTTTCATTTTCATTTGGTTAAATGCAGGATCATTTTTACATCAACCTCAGTGTAACGCATGAGCTCTATTTTTAGTCTTATGAATGAATATCAGGGATTTTTTCTTAATTAAAAATTTAGCCAAATGGAAGAATTTGTTTAATCATTTTTGTCTACTAGAATTAAAACATTCAGATCAACCTGTATTACTGCTAATGTAATACTTGACCAGACTGTTTTTGTACACCACAACCATGGAACTGAGTAACTCCACCACAGCCAGTCCCAAGCCGGTTAAAAAAAAGGAAGAGAGTGGTGTCAAGGCTAACAGCCACCCGTAAACCTTTGCCAAAGAAATCCCATTAAATGTGTCCTTTATATGCCTCATATGAACTAGGGTGCTCCCCGGAAGCAAAGAGTAGTGACCTCATCTGCGTGCTACTGCAAGGGCTACTGCATCATTCTGGACAGATACGTTCAAAGATGGGAGTCCAGAAAATAAGACTGGCATCTTGGAACACAGACATTAACCAGGAAAAGTGAAGGGCTGATTCAAACATGAATGAAAAGGAAAGTACAGATTGCCTGAATTCAAGAAACCAAATGGAAGGGAGCAAAGGCAAAAGATATTGGGGAAGGCTATAAGCTACTATACTGTGGCATATCTAATATGAGAGAGTTGGTACAGTTTTAGACAAAATAATGTGGGAATATGTAGTGGATGTGGATAGGATAAGAAATAGGTTATTTTGGTTAAGCAAGCTCTTGAAAACGGCCCCCTAAAAGTTGCTCATATGCATCACAAGTGGGAAAACAGACACTATTAAACAGAAAGTGATAAAGAATCACTAGTGCCAACTTTAATGGTCACATGGGAGAGAAGGTAAAGCTTCAAAAGGTACAATGGCAGTTGTGGATATAGACACAGGAACAAGGAAAGTATGCTCAGATATATGATTTGATAGTGAATACATTTTTTCACCAAGGAAGAATGATTACCTTTAAGAGTGGTAGCATAGGGGCACAGATGAACTGCTTCCTGATAAACTGAACTGAAGAACATCAAAAACTGTAAGGTCATTCCCAGAGAAAGCATTGTAACTCAGCACAGAATGCTGGTTCTTGACTATGGGTACATATCATTCATGAGAAGAAAACAGTCCAAAGCAGTAAAGAAAACCAAGTGGTGGAAGCTTAGTTTTAAATGCCTTTCTAGCTTCATTAAAGTGTTGGGGAAGATCGCTATAGAAGGGTTAAGAGAAATACACTCCGGAGGGATCTAGTCAATCCCAGTAGTCTGTTTCTGGTGCACATGTTGCAGACAATGAGAGCCCCCCTAAGTGATCTTTTTGAGTTGATGCTGCTCAGTTATATGAGCTACAATATACAGAGCAAAGAACAGCTGTACAAGTGGGTGAAGGGATAGAAAAGTGCAAGACTAGCTGTGTTTGAGTGTGCTCCCCATTCCACAGTGCAGCTAAGCAGCGCGGAAGAACAGTATGTTAACGCACACCGAGATTTCACAGGAATCCTCCAGAGATCTCTAGGAATCTTTCCTGGAGGTACTTGCCGATCCTCTGCCGAAGGTTCCTTGGCAGAGCTGCTTTGTTCCTTTCCCCATTGTAAGAAACTTTCCAGCACCACTCGGCAATCACTTGTGCAGGGACCAAAGTGGCACACAGGTTAGCAGCATAGGGATCGGGTCTGAACCTGCAAACGTGCAGTAGATGCACTCCTGCATCCTTGCTTACCCTCAGCAGTGAGAGATCGGCTTCGATGATCATTACTTGTGGAAAATGGTGGCAGAATTTACAATATTGACCCTATTTGCCTTCACTGATCCCCTGAAAACATCACCTACACCCCACCTGGGCCGAACTCACCATGTTTAGGCTGTTTGCAGAGTTGTGTGCTTGCCAAGGGTCAATGAGAAAGTAATTGGTATGTTACAAGAGGTATATTTTACTGTAATGATTGAATGCTGTGCATGAACTAACAATTATGCTTCTGTGTATTGTTTCTTGTGCTTCTGCAGATGTAGCCTTCAGGGGAACCCCCAACACAGCAGCAGAGTGCCTTCTCCAGATAAGGAAGCGACCAAGTTGTAGCAAGGAGGACATGTTCTGAGAGGTGCTCCAATCCTCAGAGGCCGAAAAAAAGTGAACCCAGTGAGTGGAAAGAAAATGAAAGGCAGGACAGAAAGGAGTGTGAGGAGCACATTCTAAAGACCAAGAGTGGACGATAAAAGTGATGGAGGAGTATTTTTAAGTAAATCATGGTTCTCTTTTCAAGATTATATAAAGTGAGTTTTATATCACCCAATAGTCAGAATAGATACGTGCTTTCCGCCCCCCCCCTCCCCCCGCAGCTAATACAGAACTGTTTTCCATTCCTTCCCCAAACTCCTCCCACATCTTCCTTGCAACTTATCAGAATGTCTTGGTACCCCGTTCACTCTACGCCTTTAGACAGCTTCCAAAATGATACCTGCACTGCTCTTCACTGTTTTCTTCCTTCTCACCACGCCTTTTGTGTGTGCTAACTGGTGTTTAATAAAAACAAACTCTCTTTAAGAGAGCCACTCTTTATTTGTGTCCTACACATAGTGATTGCCACTGGTAGCATAGGTGCAGTTTAATCATTTGCTGAGTACAAATCCTGCTCAGGAATCACCACAATTTTTAGGCAAAATAAGATAACTGAAGTTAATGAAGCATGGCAGATTGCGGTATAGAAATGCACCGTTATTGGTGCTCATTATCAAAATGGTGTCTCAAAGCCTCCCTGATTCTAATAGCCCCCCGTTGTGCCCCTCTAATAGCCATGGTATCTGGCTGCTCAAAAATCAGCAGCCAGGCAATCTGCCTCAGTGCTCCACCCCAGGGGAAACTTTTCACCCTTAGCCTCACAAATATTATGGAGCATGCAGCAGGCTGCTATGACCATGGGAACGTTTTCCTCAGTCAGGTCTAATCTGCCATAAAGGCAGCACCAGCATGCTTTTAATCTGCCAAAGGCACATTCTATGGTCATTCTGCACCTGCTCAACCTATTGCTGAAGCACTCTTTGCTGCTGTCCAGGTTTCCCATGTAAGGCTTCATGAGCCATCGGAGTAAGGGGTACACTGGGCCTCCCAGGATCACTATGGTCATTTCAACATCCCCTATTGGAATCTTCTGGTCTGGAAAGAAAGTCCCTGCTTGCAGCTTTCTGTACAAGCCAGTATTCCTGAAGAAGCGTGCATCATGTACCTTCACGAACCACCCTGCACTGATGTCAGTGAAATGCCTACGATGATACTCAAGCACCTGCAATACCATAGAGAAGTATCCCTTTCTACTGATGTACTCCATCACAAGATGATCTGGGGCCAAAATGGGAATATGCGTGCCATCTATTGCCCTCCACAGTTAGGGAATCCCATTGCTGCAAAGCCATCCACTATTTCATGCACATTGCCAAGAGTTACTGTCCTTTGCAGCAGGATACAATTAATGGCCATGCACACTTGTGTTAACTCTGCCCCAACAGTGTACTTCCTGTCTACAAACTGATTTGCGACTAACTGGTAGCAGTTTGGAGTCACCAGCTTCCACACAGCGATCGCCATGCGCTTCTCCACCAAGAGGGCAACTCATTTTGGTGTCCTTGCGCTGTAGTGCTGGGGCGAACTCCACACAGTTCCAGGAAGGTGGCTTTCTGCATCCGAAAGTTCTGCAGCCACTGCTTGTCATCCCAGACCTCCATAATGATGCAATCCCACCACTCAATGCTTGCTTCCTGAGCCCAAAAGCTATGGTCCACTGTATGCAGCTGCTCTGTGAATGCCAAAAGTAATCCGGTGCTGTTTCTTTCCACGGCACACAGCAGGTAAGGCAAATCTGATTCCGGTTCAGATTGGGAGCTCATGATATACTGCCTGAGCATCTGCAATGTGTCCATAATAGTTATCACAACAATAGAGAACAGTGTGGGAATCCATCCTTTAAGACAGAGATGGGGGCACACAGTAAACAGGGGCAGTTGAAAAATGCCACAAAACGCAGTCAAAAGCACATGGAATGCTGGGATGGAAATAAACTTCATCAAGGAACATTGAGCCCGCACCCCTGATGCACTGCAATCCACTCCGCCTTCCCACAAGTCCTAGCTGCAGAAGATGGCGAGTAGCACAATGGGATAGCTACCACAGTGTACTGCTCTGACCGTCGATGATAAAGTTCCAAGTGTGGATGTGCTCTACCAACAGAGGGAGCGTAGTGTGAACATGCACTAGTGATGTACCATATATACTTGTTCATAAGCTGAATTTTTTTTAGTAAAAAAGGGAAGCATAAGAGAAGGGGGTCGGCTTATGAACGGGTATAGAGAGGGAGAGGTGGGACACAGCCCCTCTCCCCAACAGAGGCAGCAGAGCCGAAGGGAAGAGGTGGGGCCAGAGTCTCTCCACTTCTGGCCACGCTGCTCTCCCCCCAGCCTCCGAAGCAGCTGCAGCTCCAGCTCCGGGGCTGGCAGGCTACGGCTACGCCGCCTGGCCCAGCCCGCCGGAGCAGGTTCCGGCCAGGCCAGAGACCTCCTCCCCTGACCTGCCCCAGCTAAGGTGGGAAGGGATGGGATGGGGAGAGTGTGGGGGTCCCGGGCTAGGGGTGGGGTCATGTAGGGTGTAGTCACAGGGGTTACTCCCCTGACCCCCAGCTTCTCCCCCCCAAAAAATTTCCCCATCAGTTGCTGTCCCGGCCTGTCAGGGTAAGCAGCTGGCGGGCCGGGACACTTTGTTTACTTGGGTTTACCTCCGTGCCTGCGGACGCTCGAGGTAAACAAACCATCTCAGCCCGCCAGCAGCTTATCCTGATGGCCCAGGAGCCAAAGTTTGCTGACTCCTGATTTATAGGGTCGGCTTATGAATGAGTCATAACAATTTTCCTTTTTTTTTTTTCCCCGTGGGGGGGGGGGGGGGGAGAGAGGTCGGCTTATAAACGACCTGGCTTACGATCGAGTATATATGGTAATTATGGTGTTTTGATCGTTTGCATAACTTTTGTCAACAAAACTCTGGCCTAATTCCAGTAGGATATTGATTAATATGGGAAAAAATTGTTTATCAAAACATGGATCATTTTTATTAGGTCAATATACGTTAATTAGGGTAGTCAGAGATCTTAGCCTTCACTAGCAGTGATCTACCCTATTCATCTTTATTTACATCTAGAATTTGTAAATTGAATTTTTTGTGAAACAACACTGCTACACCTTTGGCTGAGGAAAATTATTAAAACACTCCTTCCTCCATGCAACCTCTCCTAAGTTTCTCTACCTTTAAATGATCATGGTAGCTTTCCTATAAGAAGATAATATCCGCTGTCAGTGGGTTTAGATTCTTTCTTGGGTATTCACCCCTTTGATGTTCAAGAAAACACAATTTATACTATTAGCCATAAGGAGGACGCAAGTCAAACATCTCTTTATCAGGCAGCTGAACAGTATCAGTAGTTAGGTCACTGTTAGTTCCACATCTAGGAAAAGTATATCTGGGTCCCCCTGACACCCCGGGGACATGAAGGGGAGGAATAAGGGTAGAAGATAAAGCGAACCAGGCAAGGAAAAAGATAGGCATAATGTTGGGAAAAGATAGAAAAACAGAGAGCGGGAATGAAGTCATCAGAAATGACCAAGGATACCTTACAAAATATATGACAAACATCCAAACTGAAGTAGGACTTAAGTCCAGGAGGTAGTTACAAGGGGGTAGTCTCATCACTTACTACCCCCACCCCCAAAATATCCATTTGGGGTATAACTGGATTCCCTGTAACTTTATAAGGAAAACGGTTTCATATCAATGGAGGCATGATTTCTGCACCATTCACCAAACAAACAAACAAAAAACCACAAGGGGGGGGACTGCTAGTGTCTAAATTTAAGAACAAGATTCTGATGGATATATGGGAAAGTTATACAAGTTGTTTAAATAATCTTATTCTAATATAACTAGATTACTTACAGGTACAGGTTCATTACCAGAACAGTTCTGCCTAATCTTTGCCCTCTAGAGCCTTGACCATGCTGGATTATAGTGTGAACGCCATTGCCCAATGGTTAGATCAGTAATGTCAATCAACAAAACATTTCAACTCATTTCATTAAGAAAAAAAAAACACTAAAGAAGAGAACCTGAATGAATATTATTTAAAGAAAACTGACCCTCATAACATTCTCAATAATTTGGTGAATCATAACCAGCAATAGTAATTATTCTTGGATAGGATTCCTTTACAGCTGGGGAACTGAAAGGATATATCATTAAATTGAAATCTTCATTACATTGTTTACATATGGTATAAGTGTACATTTAGGGCAAATGGATTGAGTATTTCCAGGTTTACTATAAACTCAAAATCTGGGAAACTAAATGGGGATAAAACAAAGTAAAATAATTGATGGAGGGGATGGGGAAGATGAAAAAGAGGGGTGGGGGTGCTAGAGAAGGTACCAGGATGGATAGTGCCTTAGACAGAAAACGAAGTCAAACTTCTCTATTGAACTTTGCCAATTCAAGAGTGTAAAAAGTCTCCAGGTCCAGTTAAGTGATTTGCTTGGTATCAGGATCCCAAAGATGGATTTGGTTCCGGAACACTACAATTATGAGTGTACATAAGTGGTGGGCAGTGGTGTAGGGTAAACGCAAGTAAAGCAAATGTGCCAACATTGTTACAGTGTTGCCAAAGTTAAGAGCTAAATTCCAACACTGGACTGAATTCCATAGTGACTGAATAAAGTATATTTGTTTTAATGTATCCCAGCTGTATCTTCTGTGGGGGTTTTCTGCAGTAGTGAGGATCAGACACTTTTCAACTTCCTCTCCTATCAAAAAACTAAGCATCTTACCCTCGTTTTTAACTTTCAAACTATCAGGGAAGGAAATAAAGTAGTCTAACCCAACCTTTTGTCTAAGGTCCTTGATCTATTGAATTTAGTCATCTTTCCCACCACATCTTTGGTGTAATATGGAAAAATCATCAGCTTTTCCTTTTCATGTTAGGGCTTTTTAAAGAATGAGTTTCTTAATATATTATTTTAAACATCTTACAGTTAAGGCCTGGGGCTTTGCATTTGGAGGGGTTTTGGTGCAAGAGAGGTGTGGGCTCTCTCAATATCTACATTCTGATCAGGGGGAAGACACAAAAGCTCTAGCAGCATAGTGGATAAAAATTCCAGAGGCCTCCCTTTTTCCATCTCCTCTGGAAGACCCACCAATTCTCAGATTGTTTCTCCTTGATCTTCCTTTGAAATCATTAACCTTTTCCTACAGTGCTTTAATAGCCATTTCCTGTTGCTTTGAGATTATATTCATGGTACTCACTGTGTCTTTTAGCAAGGAGAGTCTATTCTCAGCTTCCCCGTAGTCTTGATTCCAAGCTTTGCAAATTAGCTTGATGTGTACTAGTAATATGTTTGATCTCAGTTATATCTTGTGATATTTTTCTCAAGATGTCCATTCTCTTGAGATTTGTTTTAACCAGTCCATAATTTCATCTAGTCTCAAAGTGGTAGACTCTCCTGGCTGCAGGAGGGCCGTCTGACAACCTCTGTTTTTTAGGATTTTGTGGAAATGTTACAGACAGTGTGAATCCTCCTATTATTATTATTATTAATAGTCTTATTCCTCTTTTTTGGTAGGCAAGTTTCAGATTTCTATTATAGGACTTTCATGCACAAGACTTTTGTCAGCACACAATTTTTATTCTGATATTTAATAAATGTGTCAGGGCAAATTTAAAAAGCATCTATTGAATGGAAAACTTCTGGCATTCTTTGGTTTTCCATCAAAAGTAGAGTTAACTGTGCAGCTTGTGAAGAATATCTCTGCTCTTTACATTATCACTTTTGGAAAGGATAGGGACTGTGGCTGGTCTGGATGTATATATAGTAACACGTAAGGAGTACATTCCTTGACGCCGTCTCCAGAATATCAAATTTGATTCATTTCATGGAACATGTGGGACAGCCCCTTTCTGGATTTTGGGGCAGCCTGAATCTGCTGCCTATTAGGCTACCTAAGGTCATGGCTCTTCTGAGCATACATATGGGTGCAAGCATCAAACAGCAGTTAGCTATATACATTTAACTGGTAATGTTCAAGTGTAGGTGGAAGCTAGAGGATTAAGTAAGGAGGAAGTATGCTTTATTATTACTTATTTATATCACTCAATAGATGTGCATGGTGATTCACAGAACAAAGAGACAGATTCCCCGTCCAGAAAAGCTTACAATATAAAGAACAGAGGAACAAGAGTGGTTGTTTGAACTTGGGAAAGTGATTGCATAAGTGGGAGGACAAGAGTGTTATATGGGCCACATGGGAAGCTAGCATTGGAGTCTTGGTGGTTAAAATTTTTATGTTACTAATCATTTTCATATGTTTAGAGCTATAACTTTATAAAAGAGCTTGAAGAACTTTGTTCTGAGATGGACTTGAGAGGAACGAACGCATGGGGAGCAGCATGAAAAAAAGCACGTAAGTGGCTGTGCGAGAAGAATATAAAGTTGGCACCCAGATTAACAATTTGCATTGTGCAAAAGGATAATAAGCACAGCTGATGATTATATATGCTAAAGATTATGATAAATTAAGAATTAATTTAGCAGGTACACTATTTTTAATTCATTTCACTGCACAGCAGTAGGTATAATGTCAATGTGTTAAATGTGTGTCACATTTCCCATGGCCTCAAAACTGTTCTACAAAACCTGCAACTATACTCTCAAAACAAATAATTAGGTGAATAAATGCAAAGCAGATGTGACTTAATTTTACATGTGCAGTTTTGGGGGCAACCAAATAATTGTTCCTCAAATTGTCAGTTCACAATGAAGATACTTTTAAAAAAATATTTTCTGTTGCATAAAAATAACCTTAAAATGAAATTGACTAGAAATTAACTATGAACAAAAGTGAACGTGACTGTATTTTCATTTGCCAATCTTGAGAAAAATGAAAAAACCCATAGCATAAGAAGTAAAACGTAAATTATTTTAAATCCTTTCATTTATAAAAGTTAAGAGCAGGAAAGGAAATTTGCTTTTTTAAAACAGTGATATCTAACAGTGTAGCATACTGTGAAAGGGACAAAAACAGTGGGCACATTAAGTCTCTTGCATTAAAGAACAGCTGTGCAAAGGACCCCAAAATGTGGCCGCTTTTTGTCACAACTATGACAAACATAAATCAGCAGCATCCACTAATGATGATGTCCTTCTGCCTCTCATTCACATTTCCATTAGAAACACCGTTTTACTAATACCTTTTTCATTTGGGTAGAAATTTTGATTTTGGGTGAAACTTTGTATTAAGTTTTGAGATAAGAAGCCAGTGTCTTTTTTTGGTAAAGAGAATTTAGTGCCAGGAAGATCAAAGGTGGCCAAGTGATGGCCCTGGAGACTGAAGTACTCAGTTTATTCACAGAATAGGTACAACAGCAGTGCCAGTGTAAGTTTCCTCATACTACCTGCTAATGTTCTTTCACCCTTAGAGGACGTCAGGGCTGAACTGTAGCTCATGCAATAGGCCCATTCAATCCTTGGCCTCTGCTGAGAATATAAACAAAGGTGCCAATTGTGATGGTAGTTTTTGTGATTTGGATACTGGCCCACTAGGAATCATCTAAGGGCTATCAGCTGTTCTCCCCCATTTCCCTGCTTGTAACTTTTTGGACTGATGTATTATTTAACATGTGCTATATTACATCAAAAATCCATTTCTAAGTATTTCCATGTAACGCATGGCTCATCAAAAAAGTGGCAACAGAGTCAAAGGGCTGTCTAATAATGACTATATTATTATGAGAACATATAAAACACACATTCATTAAAATTATTGAATCTGCATTGTTGTGTCATTCTCATCAATTATGATTTTTAAAGTTACGTATTCACATGTTTAAATACCATTATTAAACATATAATGAAAGAAGCATACTTTTGAAATCTCCATCCCCAAATGTCAGTGGATAAGCTCCTGGCTTTTCAATCTTGTACATTTCTTCTATAAAAATGATTTTGCAATCATTTATTACGTCTTCTGGGCCTCTGGGGAGGGAAAAAAAAAAGTATATTTAATTTTGTTTCTTTGATTCCTGTTGCTATAATTAATAAACCTTGAGGAAGAGCTATAGCTAATAATCAGTGCCAGTTCTGATTTTAAAAATCCATAGAATGTTGGACTGTGGTTGTATTTACTTATTGCTCATTTTAAGCTGTCACAACCATTACATGCAGCACTGAATAATTTGGTCTAAACTGACAATAATAATTCAACATAACTATATAACTTTTAACAAAGTCAAAACAATTAATAATTTACATCAGCACAAGGTAAATTAAATAAGCTAAGGAGTATTATCATATTGCAGATCAGCTAGTGCAAATATCAAAGGCAGCAACTGATATTTCATTCGTTGAATGTATTTTTTTTTTTTTTTTAGTTGTTTCTCAAACAGTTTTGTTATCCAAAGTTAGCAACAGCAGACCAGGCAAAAGCAAAAGCTTGCAATGGCAGACCAGGCAAAATCCAAAACACTCAAGGGGCATTATACATTATAGCAAACCTAAAAGAATCCTTATTGGCAATGATATAATAAAATTATACTGTTAGCAGTGACAATGAATAGTGACTTATAACTAGTGTAATAATATGCACTACTGAACTTAAAAGGGAAGAAAAATAATATGGTAAATAGTTTAAATTCTCTTTGTACAAAAATCCTTTCATACGTTTTCAGTGTCTAAATAGTCAAGTTTCTTTTAAGTTTCACTTTAACGCTGACTTCCTTGGATTTCTAAATGTTTCAGAAAACTAAGGCCCCAAATCCAGCAAGAACACATACAATATGTACTTTACATATTCTTACACCCTTGACCTCAGTGGGACTTTTTTGACAGTGTCACAGTGCACAAACTCCCAATGGTGCACAGCTAGTACTTCAAAGAACAAAACACTCATGTTAAATGAGGTGATGGAGGGCATTAATGAGGAGTAAAGATAAAGATTTTAATCTCATACCTCCTACTCCACTTAATTTTCCCACTCTCCCAACTGATTTTAACTGCCAAGGGTGACTGACAGAAAACTTTAGTCCCTCACCTTGCCAAGATGTCTTTTCAGCTGCTGTTTGTGGATCTCTTGCCACTTTAAATTTTACAATATAAAACTAAATTAGGACTTGTTCACAGCATTACCAATTTAGAGGCAAATCCTGCAAGTACTTACTACTGAGCATAGTCCCATTGACTTTAGTGGGCTACACCTATTAAGTGGTTACAGAATCAAGCTGTTATACCCAAGATGGCAAGTTAGTTTCCTAATTGTAATTTTTATTTCTCATTATTGAGGGCATCCACTGATCTGGACATGACTTTATATATTAGACCCGCTCATTCCATCAGTGTGGAGGAAACCTGTGCTCCCTACCCCCATCAGAGTTTAAACTCCCTCTGCTGGACTGCTGCAGCACCATATTCTGATCCCAGAAGAGGACATCCAAAACTGAAACTAAATAAACAACTTGGTAGAAAAATTTAACAATACTGTAGACAGGATTATTAGAATTAAAAGAACAACGCATTTTAATCAAGAACATGGTGATGTGTGTAGGGAGAGTTTATTCAGACATGGGAAGGTCCTTTCCATGAAAGGAAACTACATTATACTGACTAGACATTACCTATAGGAATGATCTCTTATAGTTTCTACTTCCTGTGGGAGCAAAAGAAACAAATACAAGTTGACATTTTTCTAGAGGGATTCATAGCAATGGACAATGTATGTATTCATATAATTTTAGTAATTTTAATTATATTTGCTCGCCTGGTTTAGCTTCAATGAAGCCAAGAATACCAAAAGCTCAACAAAGGGGAAAAAAATTATTATAGTGTTTAGGAAAGGAATTGCAAACTTCAAGCAGCCACACTGCAAGTGTCAAAGTATAAAGTTTTATGGTTCTCTGTCCAAAATTCTGAAGAACCTTTTGCAGAGTAACTTTGATGCTTCCAACAGGCATCTCAGTTGCTGTTTTGCTTGTCTGGTATACATTCACTCTGAGCCAAATAGAAACTGAGTATTGAGGCCCTGAAGCACTGTTTGAGACCTCCTATGAAAAACAAACAACGGTAGCGGACTTTCACCACTGTCAGACAGATTTTAAAGCCCATTTCATACCAAAAGTGTGACATTCTTTTCTTACTGATACTTGAATGTAGGGCAAAAAAAGAGGAATGAAACAGATGGATTTAATTTGAATTCTGTTCTTTTTTGGTTTTGTATAAGATCAGGAAATGGATTAAGTACCATCTTTTCAAGGAAGAATTGAAAATGGGTTTTTTAATTGAAAAAACTCCCAGTTCAATAACTCTCCTGCCTGAAAGTAACTGCTATGAGGAAACAAGGAGAGGCTTCCAGTCTAGGATTAAAAGGGGAGTTTTGTATGGTTCTGCTGAACCAGGCTGAAAGTGCCACGGCAAAGGTCTGCACTAGAAGTAATTGTAGCAGAGCTCCAATTTTGTGGCTCCTCAGAAGTCTCCGTGCACATGGAGCACCTTTTAACATGCAGATTAGTCAATTTACTCATCACCATAATGCAGTACAACAATCAGAGAGAAGCAACTCAATGGGTAGCTTCATTTGGAAAAGAAATAATGACCTGGAAGCGGATTCCCTTAGAGGGAGAAAGATTTCTCTCATTGCTGCCCATTTTTTAAAAAACATTTTTATCCATTTAGATTTAAAATAAGAGAAGCTTTTCCAAGGATCTAGGTGCCCTAGTAAGTCATTACAGATACAATACAGTAACTCCTTGCTTAACGTTGTAGTTATATTCCTGAAAAATGTGACTTTAAGCGAAACAATGTTAAGCAAATCCAATTTCCCCATAAGAATTAACGTAAATGGAGGGGGGGGGGGGAAGTGTTAGGTTCCAGGGAAATTTTTTTCAGACAAAAGACATTATATATTTTACACACACACACACACACACACACACACACACTATAAGTTTTAAACAAACAATTTAATACTGTACACAGCAATGATGATTGTGAAGCTTGGTTGAGGTGGTGAAGTCAGAGAGTGGAAGAGGGTGGGATATTTCCAAGGGAATGCCTTACTGCTAAATGATGAACTAGTACTCAGCTGAGCCCTCAAGGATTAACACGTTGTTAATGTAGCCTCCCACTCTACAAGGCAGCACAAATGGAGGGAGGGAAGACAACATGGCAGACAGAGACAGAGACACACACCCTGGGTGAGAGAGAGAGAGAGAGAGAGAGAGATGTGCATCGCCCCTTTAAGTACGCTGACCCCACTCTAAGTACATTGCCTTTTTAAGTAGATCAGCAAGTAGAGACACCAGCTGCTGCAAGCAAGCTCCCTCCATCCTGAGCCCTGTCGTGTCCCCCCCGCTCTATGGAGATGGGGTAAGCGGGGTGCAGGAGCAGGGGGACATCCTGACATTAGTACCCCTCTTTCCCCCACCCCGCACAGCAAACAGGAGGCTCCTGGAAGCAGCTCCAAGGCAGAGGGCAGGAGCAGCACATGGCAGTGCGGGGATGGACAGCTGAACTGCCCGGCAATTGATAGCCTGCTGGGCGGCTGCCGCACAGGGAACTTAGGGGAGCTGCCGGTCCACCCTGGTTCCAAGACCCCACCAGATAGCTCCAACGGGCTGCTCTTTCTGCAAGCAGTGGACAAAGCAGGCGGCTGCCAAACAACGTTATAAGGGAGCATTGCACAACTTTAAACGAGCATGTTCCCTAATTGATCAGCAACGAAACAACGTTAACCGGGACAACTTTAAGTGAGGAGTTACAATGAAATCCTAGCAGCATCTATGTAATCATTTCAACAGGAACTCAGACAGACACATACAGCAACTCTTTTTCCCCGACATCACTCTTACAGGAAGCATGCCCTCTGCCACACACACACACACACACACACTCTCTCTCTCTCTCTCTCTCTCACTTTTGCAGCATGCCAATTAAGGTCACTAAATTCAGGCTATTTCAGACAAAGAGAGCAAGTTTCACAGCCTTGACAGAGAACCTCTTTTATAATGAGCGGGATCCAGCTCAGGTGCTCCGGCTGGCTATAGTTGTGGTAATATAGCACAGGGAAAGAGGCGATCCTTCAGGTAGAACTTAAAGCTAGGACTACAATGGATGAGTTCATAGTACTGAATTGGTTCTCTAATTGCACTACCAGAGGCAGAACGTCTGGCCGAAAGTGACTTGACCCAAGCCCCAGAGGTTTCATGGAAGCATTTGACCTACCTCCAGTATTTTCAGGAACAAAAACAAAGCCCAGATTTCTCAGATTAGAGGCAGGTCCCCCAGAACCTAAGCTCATTGTGGTGGAATGAGCATATCTAAACCACAAATAAGGTCTAAAACAGTGAATGTATCTGTATGAAAACTATTATTAATAGGACAGCTGGGTTACTAGGTGATGGGAGAAAGGAGAAGAGAGGGAAGGTTCTCTCATGGATTGGTAACTGGTTAAAAGATAGGAAACAAAGAGCAGGAATAAATGGTCAGTTTTCAGAATGGAGAGAGGTAAATAGTGGTGTCCCCCAGGGATCTGTACTGGGCCCAGTCCTATTTAACATATTCATAAAACAATCTGGAAAAAGGGGTAAACAGTGAGGTGGCAAAATTTGCAGATGGTACAAAACTACTCAAGATAGTTAAGTTCCAGGCAGACTGCGAAGAGCTAAAAAAGGATCTCACAAAACTGGGTGACTGGGCAACAAAATGGCAGATGAAATTTAATGTTGATAAATGCAAAGTAATTCACATTGCAAAACATAATCCTAACTATACATATGCAATGATGGGGTCTAAATTGGCTGTTACCACTCAAGAAAGATCTTGGAGTCATTGTGGATAGTTCTCTGAAATCATCCACTCAATGTGCAGAGGCAGTCAAAAAAGCGAACAGAATGTTGGGAATCATCCAGAAAGGGATAGATAATAAGACAGAAAATATCATATTACCTCTATATAAATCCATGGTACACCCACATCTTGAATGCTGCGTGCACATGTGGTCGCCCCATCTCAAAAAAGATATACTGGAATTGGAAAAGGTTCAGAAAAGGGCAACAAAAATGATGAGGGGTATAGAACGGCTTCCGTATGAGGAGAGATTAATGAGACTGGGACTTTTCAGCTTGGAAAAGAGGCGACTAAGGGGGGATATGATAGAGGTCTATAAAATCATGAGTGGTATAGAGAAAGTAAATAAGGAAGTGTTATTTACTCCTTCTCATAATACAAGGACAAGGGGCCACCAAATGAAATTAAAAGGTAGAAGGTTTAAAATAAACACAAGAAAGTATTTTTTCACGCAACGCACTATCAACTCTAAAACTCCTTGCCAGAGGGTGTTGTAAAGGCCAATACTATAACAGGGTTCAAAAAGGAGCTAGATAGATTCATGGAAGATAGGTCCATCAATGGCTATTAGCCAGAATGGGCAGGAATGGTGTCCCTAGCCTCTGTTTGCCAGAAGCTGGGATTGGGTGACAGGGCATGGATCACTTGATGATAACCTGTCTGTTCATTCCCTTTGGGGCACTTGCCATTGGCCTCTGTCAGAGGACAGGATACTGGGCTTGATGGACCTTTGGTCTGACCCAGTATTGCTGTTCTTATGAGAAGAGGTCCACATAATCCAGTAAACATTATCCTTCTATTAGAACATAAGAATGGCCATACTGCGTCAAACCAATGATCCATCTAGCCCAGTCTTCTATCTTCTGACAGTGGCCAATGTCAGATCCTTCAAAGGGAATTAACAAAAAAGGGCAATCATCAAATGATCTGTCCCGTCATCCAGTCCCAGCATCTGGCAGTCAGATGGGGACACCAAGAGCATGGGGTTGGCTAATAGACATTGATGGACCAATCCTCCATGAATTTACCTAATTCTTTTTGAGCTCAGTTATAGTTTTGATCTTCACGACATCCCCAGGTTATTCCACAGGTTGGCAGTGTGTGGTGTGAAAAAAATACTTCCTTATATTTGTTTTAAACCTGCTGCCTATTAATTTCATTGGGTGACTCCTGGTTCTTGTGTTATGTGAAGGGGTAAATAACAATTCCTGATTTCTTTTCTCCATACTGTTCGTGATTTTACACACCTCTATCCTTAGTCGTCTCTTTTCTAAGCTGAATAGTCCCACTATTTTCAATCTCTCCTTATATGGAAGATATTCCATACTATTAAATCAATTTTGTTGCCCTTCTCTGTACCTTTTACATTTTTAATATATCGTTTTTGAGATGGCGGCACTAGAACTACACGCACTATTCACAATGTGGGCATGCCATGGATTGATATAATGGCATTATGATATTTTCTGTCTCATTATTATGGTTAAGACTTTGTCAGTTATTTTTAGTAAAAGTCATGGACAAATTGTGGGCAATAAACAAAAATTCATGGAAACCCGTGACCTGTCTGTGACTTTTAGTAAAAATAATTGGGGAGGGGGAGGGAGAAAGGAAGGCTGACAGGGAGATGACTAAAGTACAAGTGGGGAAGGAGGGATGAGAGCCCAAGCCCCACTGGGGGAATAAGGTGGGGATATCCAGCACCTGCTGCCGCAGCGGAGAGCACCAGGGGTCCCCACTGCAGCCCTGGCAGCTAGGAGCTTCGGGGCCTTCGCTGGCTGAGAGTGAAGCGGAAAATGTCACAGAGGTCCCTGGAAGTCACCGAATCCATGACCTAATCTTATCCTTACTCGTTATCTATCCCTTTCCTAATGGTTCCTAACTTTGTCAGCTTTTTTGACTACTGTTGCACATTGAGCTCATGTTTTCTGCGAATGACTCCAAGATCTCTTTCTTGAGTAGTAACAGCCCTGAATTTTGTTTGTATAGTTGGGATTATATGTTTGCCAACATGCATTACTTTGCATTTATCAACACTACATTTCATCTGCCATTTTGTTGCCCAGTCACCCAGTTCTGTGAGATTCCTTTGTAAATCTGCAGTGTCTGCTTTGGATTTAACTATTTTGAGTAATTTTGTATAATCTCCAAACTTTGCCACTTCATTGTTTATCCCTTTTCCAGATCATTAATTAATATGTTGAACAGCACTAGTTCCACTACAGATCCGTGGGGGGCACCTATATTTACCTCTCTCCATTCTGAAAACTGACCATTTATTCCTACCCTATCTTTTAACTAGTTACTAATCCATGAGAGGACCATCCCTCTTATTCCATAACTGCTTACTTTGCTTAAGAGCCTTCCGTGAGAGACCTTCTCAAAGGCTTTCTGATGGTCCAAGTACACTATATAAATTGGATCACCTTTATCCACAGGGTTGTTGACCCCCCCCCCCAAGAATTCTAAGAGACTAGTGAGGCATGATTTCCCTTTACAAAAGCCATTATGGTGTTTTTAAAAAGTTTCCATGCAGCTTGCAGGCATTTCACTCTGGTGACAGTTTTAATTTCCACTTAACTAGCTTCCTTATTTTTGTGTAGTTCCTCTTTCTGAAGTTAAATGCTTCTGTGGTGGGCTTCTTTGGGATTCTCCCCCTCCCCCATAAGGATGTTAAATTTAAATATTATTATGGTTGCTATGGCCAAGCAGTTCAGCTCTATTCACCTGGTGGACCAGATCCTGTGCGCCATTTAAGATTAAATCATGAATTGCCTCTCCCATTGTGGGTTCCAGGACTAGCTGCTCCAAGCAGCAGTCATTAGTGGTGTCTAGAAACTTTAGTTCTACATCCCGTCCTGAAGTGCCATATAGCTAGTCAATATAGGGACAGTTGAAATCCCCCATTATTAATTATTATTATGATTGAGTCTTCTATTTTTAATCTCCCTGAACATTTCACAACCACCATCCTGGTCAGGTGGTCAGCATATATCTTATTGCTATACTCTTATTATTCAAGCACAGAATTTCTATAGAGATTCTAGGATACCATGTGATTCATTTAAGATCTTTCTATATTTGACTCTATGCTCTCTTTCACCGATAGTGTCCGTCTCCCACCAGCACAACCTGCTCTGTCATTCATATATATTCTGTACCTAGATATTACAATGTTCCACTGATTGTCATCATTCCACCAAGTTTCTGTGATGCCTATTATATCAATATCCTCATTTAATACCAGGCACTCAAGTTCACCCATCTTAATATTTAGACTTCTAGCATTTGTATACACTCACTCATAAAATTTGTCACTTTTTAATTGTCTACCTTCATGTGAGGTAATTGAATAGGACTCCCTTTTATTTGACTGTATCTCTTCAGTTTCTTCCACTACTTTACCAACTTCTATCCTCTCCTCTTTACCAGGATATAGAGAATCCTGTTAATAGATCATCCCCTATGGGATGTCTCTGTCTGACCCATGTGCTCCTTCACATCCGTCAGCTTTGCCCCAGCCCTTAGCTTAAAAACTCCTCTACACCCTTTTTAACTTTATATGCCAGCAATCTGATTCCATTTTGGTTTAGGTAGAGCCCATCCTCCTTCTGGGAAGAAGTTGCTTGGATTTTTGATAACATTTGACATGGCCAAAAAGAGAGAGAAAGAGATCCTTGTCAAGGTTATAAATTATAGCTCTGAAGATGGCCACAGAGTGAAGTATTTCTCTTGGGGAAGACTGTGGTTTCAGGAAGACGACTGGTAACATGATAGACTGATGCAGATGGAATTCCAAGAACGCCTTGGGGATGAACTTGGATTGCAGTCTCATCACCACTTTGTCCCTGTGAAATTACATGTACAGTGGCATACAGGCTTGCTGAGTCTCTATGCTGACATGATAGTAAGGTGGTATAATGAACACTGCAATAGTTGTTCACAGGCAGACTCCATAAACCACAGGAGAACCAAATAAAAGTCCCACATTGGAGTCAGGTCTTTAAGTGGGAAGCAGGCATGAAGAAGGCCCTTCATTAATCTTGATTCTGAAGCGTGTAAGAAACCTGAATGTGATCACCTGCTGCCAGGTGAACTTAGAGAGCTAAATGCCAGTCCTGCAGTTGCCTCTTTCAGGAGCAACACACAGGGCAGAATGTTTGAAATCTGGGCTTTAACTGGACTCACATTAGTTTGGGCTGCCCATATGAAAAACATTTTCCATTCTGAAGAATTGGTATTTCTACTAGAAGCCTTCCTGCTCTGTATAAGAATCTCTTGCAGCTGTTGGGAGCACTCCCTGTCAGCAATGCTCATCCATATAGCATCCAGGCCATCAGGTGCAGTGACTGCAGGTCTGGATGCAGTATCTGACTCTGGTTCTGAGTCACTGCTGTCTGAGCAAGAGGAAAGGTGTGTAGGTGATAGACCTATGATAGGTACCCAGCCAGACAGCTAAAGCTATCTCAGCCCATCCGAGGCTATCATGGTAAGAGTAGCTTTGCCCTGTCTAATCTTGGATATTATCCTGCGAGTGAGGGGGACTGTTGGAAAGGCATAGGAGGCCTCGAGATCACCAAAGAAGAAAAGCATCTGGCAGAGATTGTAGGCTCTTGCTTCCCCTGGAGCAGACAGTCTTGCATTTGGCATTCTCTACCATGGCAAATAAGTTTATGGATGGGGTCCCCCCTCGTTGGAATACTTGATCTGATATGGATTTCCACAGCAAGCACTCCTGGTTAGTTACTGTTTTTCTGCTCAAGAAGTCAGCAAGGTCCTTCCTGATTCCTGGAGGATGAAGAGCCGGTGGTCTCACCCTGTGTCAACAGTGATATTTCCAGAACTTGATGGCATCCCCCATTATTTGATATAGTGCATTCCTGGCATATTGTCCAGCAGAATCTGCACTACAGAGTTCCACAAAACAGGCAGGAATGTTATGCAGGCTAACCTGATGACCTTCTGCTCTAATATGTTAATGTGTAACCTCAGATCATCCAGGGACTCATAAACCTTATATTTGGAGGTGATTCAGGTGGTCAACCCAGCCTTTTCCAGAAGCATCAATAACAGGTGTCATTACGAGGAAGGGGCTTGAAAAAGACCCTTCCTCACATTAAAGGGCTGCAGGCATCTGGTAAGTACTCACAGGACTTGGGACAGGAGAGACAGTAATCTGTTCACATGATGTTTAGATGGAGGAATACACTGTCATTAGCCAGCATTATAATCACCACAGACAGTCTGGCAATCAATGTCACACATACATACATGCAAACATGTGTCCTATTAATCCCAGGCATATGCAAACCATTGTGGAAAGTTTCATCCTTATGTCATGTATGAGTGACTGAAGGAACGTGACTCTATCCTCTAGTAGATATGCTCATGTTGACTGAGTCAAATAGGGCACCAGTAAGTTCTACTGGCCAAGATGATGTGGCAGACCATTTTTTGTAGTTCATCTGGAATCCTAATTGAGACACCCGGGAGAGGACTTCCTCTAGAGCTATCTTGGTCTTGTCCAGCCTGTATTCCTGAGAAATCTCTTCTATAGCTCATAGATAGCACAACAAAGCCACTTCTGTCTGTAAAAGGTCTTGTGAAAGAGGGAGAAGGAAGAGCGATGGGGAAGGGGTAAGGAAAGTCACCTTCCAGTTCTTATCTCCGGCACCCATCTGTCAGTCATGTCTGACCAGGCCCAGTGAAATGGGGCAAGACTGCTTCCAAAATAAGTGCTCCAGAGACTACTCCTGGTGCAGCTCTTGAACAAGCAGTCAAATGTACTAGTTGATGGGTTTAATAGTCCCTCACACTTCTTGTTTATGAGGGTGATTCTGGGCAATTTTTATACTGTGGCAAGTGTGAGTGAGATCATTCAAAGAGCAGTATCAGTATTACTAATAAAACAGCATCCAATTAAAAGAATGTGTGTGTTCTTCTCTGGTGATAGAACAGAACCACTGCAAACAATTGATATATCATCTTCATTATATTCTGTAGTCTCCAGAAATTTAAAGAATATAAAAGAAAAAGCAGCTCACCCAGACAGTTGTCTTGTGTAGAGCTTTTAAACAAGACGAGAGGAGGGAAAACACCGTAACATGTAAGTTTGTGCTCACTAATGAATAGAACCTTGTATTACCACATATAGTAGTGATTTGTGCCATCCGTATCTTTAGGGAACATGTAAATCTCCTTGTGGTACTTTCATGACAGCAATGTAATAAGAGCTGCAGTTACAAAAACAGGAAAGTCACTTCAATGGTGAAAGCAGGCACCAATGGAGTTTACTCCTAATAAATATTCTAGTCAGCTTTGTTTGGGTGAGTGGCCAAAAGGATAGCAGTGGCAGGAAGTTTATATAAACTGTCGGGGGGGGGGGAGAGGAACTGTTAACGACCTGAAACTGTTCTTCTTTGAAATGTGATGCAGACCTGTATTCTACATGGTGTGCATGCCCCGCACACTGGAGCTGAAGAGCTTTACCTAGCAGTACCTGCAGGGCGGTGCTCATGCCCTGCAGCAACAGCTCCGCCCCTGGCCATATAAGGGCAGTGTCACCCCAGCAGCCTCAGTTGCTTCACACCAAAAAACAGAAGTACAGACTACAATGCAGAGGGCGAGTCATGGAATATACATCACATCTCAAAGAACAATAGTAACAATGTCAACACAGAAAATGAAGCTGTACTTTGAATTGACAGGGTTGTTCCCTTTTGGATAATTCATAAATACATGCAATAATAAAAATAAATTGTAATAGAAATTGCTGGAATACAGTCATACTTAAGATAGCGTTGGCATATTTTTTTTAATAAATTTACCTTGAAAGAATATTCTGTTTAAGTTACTGGAAATTTTGTATTTAAAATGCCCTATTATGAGTAATATTAGTTGCAAATGGCTGTCAGTGGTACATTGGTAAACGCAGACATTTTAAATGCTTTAGTCCTACCAAAATAGAAGAACTCTGCTCAGCTAGTTATCCCTGAAAGGATATCACTTCTGTAAAAGTGATAGATTAAATAGTTATTGAGCTACATGGTCAACTTGCTTAGAAATTTGTGATTAATGTACACGTAAAAATTCATAGTCATCTAATTCTGTTACAAAATATTTTTAAACCAAAAAAGCAAACATTAAAACAACTCTCTCAGTTCTACATATTGTCTAAAATCAAGATGATGTCCATATCACTTTGTTTTTCTTCCTTTCCTCATTTACTATACTGTATATACAGTACATGCCATTTATTTTATGGAAAGTAAAAAATGAATAAAGAATTATAAAATTGAACTGAGTTCCTAGACAGCGACCCAGGCCACACGAAAGAAATGCTAATGGCAGTTTATCTACTCTCGCAGGTCAGCCACACACAGAGAAAGGTGCTAGTACTCTCTGCACTCTCCATTTATACCTTCAGGCCGCAAGAATACGATGGGGGCTAATTTAGCTACAACAAGTCAGGAAAAAGATCTTGGAGTCATCGTGGATAGTTCTCTGAAAATGTCCACGCAGTGTGCAGAGGCAGTCAAAAAAGCAAACAGGATGTTAGGAATCATTAAAAAGGGGATAGAGAATAAGACTGAGAATATATTATTGCCGTTATATAAATCGATGGTACGCCCTCATCTCGAATACTGCGTACAGATGTGGTCTCCTCATCTCAAAAAAGATATATTGGCACTAGAAAAGGTTCAGAAAAGGGCAACTAAAATGATTAAGGGTTTGGAATGGGTCCCATATGAGGAGAGATTAAAGAGGCTAGGACTCTTCAGCTTGGAAAAGAGGAGACTAAGGGGGGATATGATAGAGGTATATAAAATCATGAGTGATGTGGAGAAAGTGGATAAGGAAAAGTTATTTACTTATTCCCATAATACAAGAACTAGGGGTCATCAAATGAAATTAATAGGCAGCAGGTTTAAAACAAATAAAAGGAAGTTCTTCTTCACGCAGCGCACAGTCAACTTGTGGAACTCCTTACCTGAGGAGGTTGTGAAGGCTAGGACTATAACAGAGTTTAAAAGAGAACTGGATAAATTCATGGTGGTTAAGTCCATTAATGGCTATTAGCCAGGACGGGTAAGGAATGGTGTCCCTAGCCTCTGTCTGTCAGAGGGTGGAGATGGATGGCAGGAGAGAGATCACTTGATCATTGCCTGTTAGGTTCACTCCCTCTGGGGCACCTGGCATTGGCCACTGTCGGTAGACAGGATACTGGGCTAGATGGACCTTTGGTCTGACCCGGTACGGCCTTTCTTATGTTATGTTCTAAGAAGACTGGCCAAACACAAGTTGACTAGAAACTCCACTTGTGGCCATTATCTCTGGTGTGTGTAAAGTCAGGCTCATGCTAAAGAGAAATATGCTACATGCTGCTAGATATCAGTTACTGCAATGCAAAAACTCTGCTGGTTTTCATTGTAGTTCAAGAGATTTAGCCACAATTATCACATCTCAAATTTTTTTTTTACCACTTCATGTTCCAATAAAAAAAAGTTAAAAACTGTCTTACTTCTACAGGCATGATAACTTGAAAGTAAAACTGCTGAATCAACACAGTACAAATTCTACTACTGTATTCTAAACAAATAAATACATGTGAAGGATATAAGCAAACGGGATCACAGTGAAAAGGGGGAAAAAAATCTCCCGATCAGAGTCTACTATGAAATTTCAATTTATAGGCCTTCTAGCAATGGAACCATATTTAGACCTATGTTCGCTACAACAAATTAATTAATTTGGCAGTTGCTATAGTTACTGTCAGAGAGCTTCCTCAAGGTCAGCAAAGAAACACCCAAGGCCAGAAGGGTGAAATTCATACAAGATAAGAGATCAGTCATTGTTGGTTATGTATTATTAGCAAATCTGTGACACAAATGATTTATTAATTTATACAAAAATCTACTTTGTACTATAATGAAGTTCCAAAAAAATTATATATTGGCAAGAGCCAACAGGGTATGCTTTTTATTTTTGAACACACATTCAGGTAAAAATAGTCTGGATGAAATAAAATGTTCCTGATTCCTGCAAAGTGCAGAGGGGCTTTCAGGAGGTGCTTATAACTCTTAAAATTTGAAGCCTAATTTTGCTAATTATTATTTCATCTGTCTTGAAATAAAAAGTGCAATTACTCTATAGTCAATCAAAATGTGGCCTGAAAACATAAGTGTTTCTGTTATATTAAATGCCACAACCCAGGAGAAGGAATGGGCATGAATGGACCAAAACGAAGTGAGTAATCCTTCAGGAATGAAATGTATAAGCAAAAAAATCCACCATTCTGTTCTATTCTCTGTAGTATTGCCTTAAAGGACATTATCAGCCAGGGGTGGGGGTAAACAGCCACCATTTTGGGGCAAAACTAAACATGGCCCAAGTTATAATATTTAGATATCTTACTACCTTGATAGTGCACACGTCAACTAGTTAGATACCCAGCAGTATCATTTACAACTTCAAAATT
This sequence comes from Terrapene triunguis, assembly GCF_002925995.2. Lineage (NCBI taxonomy): Eukaryota > Metazoa > Chordata > Testudines > Emydidae > Terrapene > Terrapene triunguis. The sequence goes on from NW_020699373.1 coordinate 2,150,949, forward strand.
GAATGCTGAGTTGATACCCCTTTTAAAAGTTTGGTCCTACAATTCTTTCATATCCAAAGTCAATTTAGAAATGGAATGGACGAGGAATATTTTAAGAATTTTTGGAAACCAGACATCATATTGCTAACAGGATGAGCGAACACTTCTGCTCTTTACCAAGCTTATCTCTCTGTATAGTACATAACTATAACGATCAGCCTGTCGCTGTGACATCTCATGGATGTCTAGCCATCAGCTAGAGACCAGCATGGCTAAAACAAAGCTCAATCTTCAATTCCAAAGCTTCCTTCTCTACCTTCCGTCTCAATCCCTGTGGACAACAGCACTACCCAGACCTGTAACCTAGGCCTCATCTTCCATTCAGACCTCTCTGTGGTCCTCTTTCCCAGGCTATATCTAAATCTTGTTGATTCTTTCTGCATAACAATTCTAAGATATGGCATTTCCTCCCTCCATTCAGCTAAAACTCTCATTCAGGCTCGCATTATGTTGCATCCTGATTACTGCACCATCCTTTCCCCTGACTAACAAATGTAATCTTGCCCCATTAATGATGCTGCTGCAAAGATCTTTCTCCTAGCTCCTTACTCTGACCATGTCCCCTCTCACTTGACAATAGTTGGGTGCCTAGTGCTCTGAGATCATTACCTATCACGCTTACTGACCAATACTGTTTCACTGTTTCCTTGTACACCTACATCTGTCTGTATCCACCAGCTGTTTCTTGTCTTATACTTAGATTGTAAACTCTTAGGGGCAGGGGCAGTCTTTTTATTCTATGTAGTACAGTGCCTAACACAATGGGGTGCTGGTACATGACTAGGGCTCCCAGGTAATACTATAATAAACATTATTATTATTAATATTAACTAGCCTTTCCTTTGTACTGTGTAAGTTGTCCTTTGTACTGTGTAAGTTGGCCAGAGAATGAGTTCTTTCACAAAAATAGTTAGTAGACTGTTCAAACCATGCTATTACTGCTAAACAACCTTTACAGTTATCCAGGAATACAGTTCCAGAAATAAAAAGAAAGCATCACCCTGATCTTTACCACATTCATTGCAAGTCATTTTTGGGTGTATTCTAATCTTGAGTAAGAAGCACTGCTGAAACTGAAACTACAGACAATCACATATGTGATAGGTTGAAAAAAACCTAAAAGGAAAATAAGATCAATCACACAAACATAAAAAAAGAGAATGCATCGGTAACGTAAGGTTTAATAAAGTTTAAGGTAAGATGTAACCACTATCTAGTTGCTATTCCATTTATAGTTAAAACTAAAACCTTAGCCTAACCTATATTTTAGACAACTCACAAACAATATTTGCCCAGTACAATGGTTTCCAAACTTTTTCTCCCGAAAGGGCCCCTTTGGCAAGTGTCTGTGGGGTTAGACTATGGTCCAGAATTTTAAAAGTATTCTAGAATCAAATTGTATATGAAGAGATTACACTGTATTGTATTCACTCAAATGTAATTATTTAAGGATCTTTAGAATTCAGTTAAGATCTCCTTGTGCCACAAAAACGTGAATGCAATGAGTTATGCAGTAAACTCAAAATTCTCAGGTTTGTAACCCCTAGTATATATGCTTACATGATACTGAAAAGCAGCTAAATAGGACATTGGGAAGGACCTCGAAAACATTTGCACAAGCTTTACAGCCAGACTTCCCCCCCCACACACACAGTTCCCTTTAAAATGTGGACTTTTGCCTGTCTGAATTATTTAGATAAAAACAATCAACATGATTTAGTGTGAATAACTTGACAACATTTTAACTGACATGTTTGTTATTCAGTGATTTTATTGCATGATGATCGGTAAAATTTCAATCTAAAAAGTTGCTGTAACCATGTGTTACTATATAGCCATGTTAGATTTTCTTTTTTAATAGGTAGTTTCTTAAAGAAATCTTAGGAGTGAGCACTTAGTCTATGGTGAAACAGAGTTATTTTCTTCTAAGGGTTCTGAAGAGTCTTGTATTGCTCATCTCAACATTGTAACAACTAAATTAACCTGATAATCAGCAATGCAGTCAGTCACAAACTAAAGCAAACCACTCATCGGTCAACACTTATTTGATCTCTGGTTTCTGGTGTACTTGAAAATATATAAAGGAAACAGGATATGATTTCTAACAAAGTAGCTACCTACAGTTCAAACAACAATTTATATATAGAGCCCTGAGCAGACACAAAATGTATATCCGTGGATATCTGCGGAGCTGCAGGCCTCTATCAGGAACCTCAGCGGCAAAAGCTGCTGCTCGCAGGAGCCAGCGCCCAGACTGGGCAGCTCCTCTGGCATGGCTGTACTGTCCCCAGCCTGCCCACTGGGGCGGGCACCAGGCTCACCGGCAACTGTCCCTGGTCACGCTAGTCTGTGCAAGCAACTCTCACACTCCCAGACAGCAGTGGTCTGACTCTCCTGTACCTTTCCCCCCTGTACTTTTCAATTAAGAGCAACTAGGATTTTTTTTCCTACTGTTTTCCTTAAGTGGAAGTAAAAAAACAAAAGTTATAAAATTTAATAATAATATCTAACCCATCAAATACTGTGTATTTTTAAAGGTGAAAATAAACCCATCATTGCCCTGTACACTTACGCACATGCTTAACTCTGAGCACTTGAGTGACCCATTGACTGCAATAGGACTACTCACATGAGTAAACGTAAGCACATAACTGTTTGTAAGGTTAAAACCAATGGGATAACCTCCTGAACCCTATTGTCTTTTCAAAATTAGTAATTTAACTACTAAGCGTATTTACATTCTTTTTATGTAATTCTTATGGGGACCAAAAAGCAGCAGCATTCCCTACACCTATGAAATAGTGAGAATAAGTCTGGGTAAATTCATAAGACTACTTGATCCTTGCAGTAGCCATAGAATTCATTTTCAATTGATAGCACTCTCCATTTCAGAAATTCTCCTTGACAAAGTAAATATAACCAACTGTAAGTGGCACCTTGCTCAATTAACAAACAACAACAAGAAGTGAGCCATCACGATCGCCGGGGGGGGTGGAGGAGGGCACCTTCGCCAGCTCATAACAGTAGTGGATGCAGGCTGTGATCCACGATGCTATCCTCTGGGCAGACACCAGGCCACCCTTCATCCTGTCTGCAACCACAACAAACAACTGTGTAGACTTATGGAATGGCTTTGTTCTATCTATATAGAAGGCCAGGGCCCGTCTGACATCCAGGGTATGCAACCTGCATTCCTCGTCTGTTGCATGAGGCTTTGGACAAAGGACCAGCAAGTATATGTCTTGACCAGTATGGAACTGGGCGATGACCTTGGGTAGAAAGGCTGGGTGCAGACTCAGCTGGACTTTGTCTTTATCAAAGATAAAGATAAGGTGGTTCTAATGTGAGAGCCCTGATCTTGGACACCCTATGAGCCAAAGTAATAGCGACAAAGGGTATGTCTACACTACAGGATTAATCCGAATTTAGATAATTCGAATTTGGGAAACCGGTTGTATAAATTCGATTGTGCGCGGCCACACTAAGCACATTAATTCGGTTTTTAACCACATTAATTCGGTGGTGTGCGGCCACACTACCCCATTAATTTAACCACATTAATTCGGTGGTGTGCGGCCACACTAACCCTAATTCGAATTAACAAAATCGATTTTGGCGCTACTCCGCTCGTCGAGGTGGAGTACAGAAATCGATTTTAAGTGCCCTTTAATTCGAATTAACTGGCTCTGTAGTGTGGACGGGTGAAGGGTTAATTCGGATTAACGCAGCTAAATCCGAATTAAAGTCGTAGTGTAGACCAGGCCTAAGAAGAGACCTTTGAGGAGAGAAGCAGGAGGGAGCAGGAAGCCAGGGGCTCAAAGGGGGGACCCATGAGCTTTCACAGCACAAGATTCAGGTCCCAAGGAGGAACCAGATCCCAGACATGCAGGTAAAGGCACTCCAAGCCTTTCAGGAACTGCGCTGTCATTGGGTGGGCAAAGGCTGACCGGCCTTGAAACAGAGGGTGGAATGCCGAAATGGCCGCCAGGTGCACCTTGACCTAAAACAGTGACAGGCCCTAGAGCTTAATGTGCAGCAAATAGTCCAGGACGTCTTGCAGTAGGGCCTCTTCTGCACGGATGTGATGATCCAAGGCCCAACATGTGAACTGCTTCCACTTTGCCACATAGGTAGCTCCGGTGGAGGGTTTCCTGCTGCCCAGCAGGACCTGCTGGACATCAGCACAACACCATCATTCATCCAGAGGATGTTGGTCCTGCTTAGAGCAGGGAATTAGACTAGATGACCTCCTGAGGTCTCTTCCAACCCTAATATTCTATGATTCTATAATCCCCACTTAGGCATGCAGCAGCCAGGCTGTCAAGTGCAGCGTTGCCAGGTTCGGGTGTAGCAGATTGACGTGGTTCTGGGACTGCAGATCCGTCTGAAGAGGCAGCTGCAGGGGGGTGGCTGCCGACAGACTCAGCAGCGTATTGAACCAGTGTCGATGAGGCCATGCTGGGACTACGAGGATGACAGTTGCTTTGTCTTGCTTCACTTTTAGCGGGACCTTGTGGATTAACAGCACCGGCAGGAAGGCATACATCAGCGCTCCCGACCACAGAATCAGGAAGGCGTCCGACAGGAGCCCTTGTCCCTGCCCTGCAGAGAGCAGAACACGTGGCACTATCTGTTCTGCCGGGACGCGAACAGGTCCACCTGGAGAGTCCCCCACCTGTGGAAGATTAGGCTGACCACCTCCAGATGGAACAACCATTCGTGGCAAGATGAGAAGGTCCTGTTGAAGAGATCTGCAAGGACGTTCTTGGTTCTGGGCAGATGGGCGGCTACCAGGGTGAATGGCGTGCCGCACACAGAAGTCCCAGAGGCTTAGCACTTCCCGACAAAGGGCTGAAGATCTGGCGCCACCATACGGGTTGATGTAATACATTGCAGCAGTATTGTCCATCAGGACCTACACCACCTTGCCTTTCAGGTGGGGCAAGAAAGCCTGGCAAGCCAGGCGAACCACTTTGAGCTCCCTGACATTGATACGAAGGGCTAGGTCGTGTTGTAGCCAGCAGCCCTGGGTGTTGAGCTTGCCCAGGTGGGTTCTCCAGCTCAGATCTGATGCATCCAAGACCAGGGTGAGCGATGGAGATGGGGTCACGAAAGGAACTCCTTGCAGCACCGATTCAGGATCCCGCCACCAGTCCAAAGACAGTAGGACATGGCTTGGCACCAGGAGCACTCGGTCTAGGGGGTGCCTGCTGGGAATGTCAACCGAGGCTAGTCACATTTGCAAAGGCCTCAGATGAAGCCGGGCATGGCTGACCACATACGTGCATGTCACAAACACATGTGGGCTGTGGTAAGTGGGTGGCTTTTTATGTGGGAGATCAAGTATGCCATGGCCTGAAACCACACTTCCAGAAGGAAGTGCTGGCCCACGTGGAGTTGAGAACCACTTCGATAAACTATGTGTTGGAGTGGTGTTAATAAACACAGAAAAGTTCATGTTAACAGGCTTGGGTTGATGCAGGTGGAACGCACCGGATTGAAGCTTCTTTGCACTTGCTCTGGACACCTGCCCTTGATGATCCAGTCATCGAGGTACGGGAACAGGTGGACCCCCGCAGCATGAGGTAAGCCGCCACTGGTGCCATGCACTTGGTGAACACCCCTTTGTGGACGATGGTAGGCCAAAAGGGAGTGCCAAGAACTGGAAATTGTGTCCTCCCACTATGAACAGAGGAAACACCTGTACCCTGGGAATATGGAGACAAGGAAATAAGCGTCCTTCAAGTCGAGAGCAGCGTACCGGTCTCCCAGATCCAGAGAAGGGATAATGGAGGCCAGGGAAACCATGCGGAACTTCAACTTCTTGAGAGACTTGTTGAGGCGACGCAGGGCCCAGATGGGTCTTAGGACTGCTTTGGCCTTCGCGATTACGAAATAACAGGGAGTAGAATCCTCTTCCTTGCATGACACAAGGAACCTCCTCCACTGCCCCCAGGCAAAGGAACTTTTCGACCTCCTAAACGAGGAGTTGCTCATGAGAAGGGTCCCTGAAGAGGGCAGGGAAGAGGGGGAGTGGGAGGGAGCAGCAGCCATGCATTGTAGGGTATAGCCCCGGGATACTATATCCAAGACCCAGCAGTCTGAGGTTACCCTTAACCAAGCCAAATGGAAAGGTGGACACGGTCCAGGAAAGGGCAGGAAGGATCCAGGGAACTGACTGGGGCATTGCTCTCGAGTGCACCCTCAAAATGCACGCTTCTAGCCCCCAAGGTGTTTGGCAGGCCCAGGCTGTGCAGATGAGCAGGATGAAGAAGGGCGGTGCCAGCTGAAGCTATTGTCCCTTCTTCTTGCAGAACTCTGGCGGGGCTGCCAAGGCCTTGGCGGTGGGGGCAGCTGGAAGAGCTTCCTAGCAGATTGTGGCATATGTATGCCCAATGAGCGAAGGGTAGCCTTGGTATCCTTCACTCCATGCAGTCTGGCATCCATCTGCTCGGAGAGAAGACCCACCCCATCAAAAGGAAGGTCTTGGCTTGCAGTCTGCATGTCCTGCGAGAGGCCCACCGTCTGCAGCCATGAGCTACGCCTCATGACTAAGGCTCCATGCTGGTCACGAATACTGTGACTTTCCATGACTTCCATGACTTTTGCAGCAGCAACATGCGGCTGGCCCAGGAGCCACCTGAGCAGCTCGGGAAGCCCCCGAGTCAGTTGCACTGGCTGCTGCTGGGTCAGTCTCAGGGCCCCCCCGCTCCGCAGCAGCAGGAGTTTGGGGGTGTGTGTGGGGGGTGGGGGGCTCAAGGCCACTGCTTACCTGGGGGGGTGGCGCGGCCTCTTCTCCCTCAGCTCCCTTAGCTCCACATGCTGCCTCTGCCGGCAACTACTCAAGCCACATAGTCCACCGCATCCCAGGCCATTGCAGAGAACACCTGTCTGCCGCTGTGCCCTCCTCCACCAAGATGCTGAACTTCTGGGCTAACCCCGATGGGAAGGACTCTAGGAACTTGCATAGTTGAAATTGTACCTGCCCAAGAGGGCCTGGTGGTTTGCCACCTGGAATTGCAGGCTGGCAGTCGAATAAATCTTTCTCCCAAAGAGATGCAGTCTTTTGGCCTCTTTATTCTTGGGGGTACAGGAGGAATGGAGTTGCTTTTCTTTTTCGTTGGCCGCAGAGACGACCAACGAGCCCAGGGGAGGGTGGGTATACAGCTGTCCTAGCCAAAGGGTTAGAGTAAGTATTTTTTTCTTCTGCCCTGCTGGAAGTGGGAGAGATGGACGAGAGAGTGTGCCATAGGGCTGGTGTGCCATAGGGCCTTGGTGATCTTTAAGACCCTTCGTGGACTGGCAGAGCAACGCGGGCAGGGGTTGGAAGCCGAGAGGACATTAAAACAAGTCCATCTACTCTGTCATTTCCTCCACTTCCAAGCCCAGATTTTCTGCCACTCTTCAGAGCAGAGCCTATGCTCCCTGAAGTCATCTAGCGGTCTGGCTCTTGAAGGACCCGCAACCGCCTTGCCCAGGGACAACAAGGATGACTGGGTTACCAGAGGTGGTTCCAAGGCTTGGTCCACCACCAGGGAGGGGAGATTTGGTACCGCTTCCTCTATCCTGGCCTCCGAACGATCTGCATGCACCGAGCCCGGTGCCATTCATGCACCTGGTGCGGCCAGTACTGCTGATGCCGCCTGCTGTTGCTCTGAGGCGGCGGCCTATGATTTCTGGGAAGGGGGCTTTGCCACGACTGGCATTCCCCAGGAACCCCAATAAGGCCGCTGGCTTTGATACCACTGCTGCACCATAGCAGTCAATGTGATGTCAGGGCTCCAATTACGCTGGTGGGACCTGGGCGAGTGGCTAAACTGGCCCTCTGTGCTGGAGAAGTCCCCTTCCGTTGACCACAGAGGAACCGTTGATGACTGGGTGTGCCTGCTAACGTTTGTCGTTGGAGACCAGAGCGGGATGAGCAGTGTCTGTACCGGGGTGAAAGGTAGTGGCACCTGGGATTCCGGAGCCTGGATATGGATTGTTCTCATGTGGCACACAATGGGGATCTTCGATAGGAAACCGACCGATAGGAGGGTGAGCAGTGCTGGTAATATGGAGACCAGACGTTGATCTCTAGGTGAACTGCACCTGAGTGGCATGATCGCGGTGCCAGTGACCGGGGGGTGAGCCCCAAAGGATTGGGGCTGCGGATCCAGGGATTTGCGTCACTGTGATGGGAAGCGCTGTCTCGTATCAGAGGATCATCGTCTATCTCCCCCAGGAGTCACAGCAGCTGGCTTGCCCTCCTGGGGAGCCTCTGCTGCATCCTGCTGCCTCAACGGCAGCGGTGGAGGCCTCTGCTCTCTCTGCGCCAGGGAGGCCTGGGAAGGTGCCGGCGCCGGCAGAGGCTTGGATCCCATACCACTCTCTTGAGTCGCTGACAGATCTTTAGAGGGGCTCAGAGCCCCAACAGGAGAGGCATGCACTCACAGCTCCGGAGTGGCTGGGTGGGCTGAACTAGGTCCCTTGCCCGAAAACCCTTGGGGCTTTTTTCCTGATGCCGGGGAGCTGTGCTTCCGTGCCTTCTTCTTAGGCACCAGAGATGTTGATCCGTGCCAGGCAGAGCCCAGTACCAGTGTTACACTATGCACCGATGCCAAGGTGCTTGCCGATTCTTGGTGGGAGGGCTCATACACCAGGTGAAGGGCCAACTCCATTAGCAGGCCTCGGAGTCAGATATCCCACTCCTTCTGAGTTTGTGGTCGAAAGTTTTTACAGACACTTCTCTTTGATGTATGATTCGTTCAAGCACTTGGGACAACAGCGGTGGGGATTGCTAACAAGCATAGGCCTATTACAGTCCGTGAGCCCGGCGGATCGGGGCATGCCCCCCCGGGGCAAAGTCCCACTGGGGACTCTAACTACAACAATAACTATCAAGAATAATTAAAACTATGTACAAAGCCCTACGGCTGAATGGCTCTTAACAAGGCGAGAAAACCGCTAACCACTTGCAAGGCAAGGGAGAGAGATGCTCTGACTAACCACCACGGGTGGTAAGAAGGAACTGAGAGAGCATAGGGCTGGCGGTGCCTGATATACCATGGCATGCGTGCGGCACTCCAGAAGGCACCACAGCCAACCCTACGGATACCACTAAGGCAAAAGTCTCTGATGGCCCTACACGTGGGCACGCGCACACCTAGAATGGAATTGACATGAGCAAGCACTCGAAAAAGAAGGAGGATTTCCCCAGAGATGGCTGGGCCTGCTGATTAGAACCAGAGCACCTTCTTCTCTGAGGTCTATGATTTTTTCCAAAAAGAAATCAAATTGCCTGGGCAGATAGAGAGGTTGCTTAAAGTATTATTGGGAGTACTGGGTGTGTGGCAGTATATGCTGTCATCTCTTGAAACCTAAGGATTAGACAGTCGCCTGGGAGTCTTTACATGAATCTAACTTCTCATCATTTTTGTCCAAGACTAAAAGAACACCATGAAAAGGAGGTCCTCTATAGTGTGTTGTATGTTGGGTGCTACACCAGAATTATATAGCCACGACTTTTTTCATTATAGCAGCACAGGCCATAGCCAATGCAGACCAAAGACACTTTTTGTGGCCAAATGGCCCTCTACCATTAAACCTTGAAGTGTTCCACTGCATCTTCAGGAAGTTTCTCTGGTAATTTTGACAAAGCTTCCCAGTTAAAGTCATACTCAGCTAACAGCACTTGCAAATTAGCTATAAAATCTGGAGACATGAAGTGGAATACATTTTTCTGCCCAACATGTCCAGTCATTTGGGCTCTCTTTGGGGGCAGACTTGTATCTCCCTTGCCTCAATCTCTCATTGGCAATCACCACCACCAGGGAATCTCAGAAATGAGAATAAAAACACTAACCCACGTGCAGAGACATGGGAGTGCTTGTCTGTATGAGAGAACAAAGCTGGTGTGTTCAACAGGACCTTTGCTGGCTCCAAAAAGACCTCACTAATTAAAATGGCTACCCTTCCTGGGATTGCCCCCTGAAGGCTATCCAGTAGCTTATAGGTATTCTTGTTCAGTAGCTCAGCTCATGACCAAGAGCAGAGGCCACTCTCCTAAATACATCCTGGTAAAACTTAAAATCCTCTAGTACTGGTTTGGAGGAGCCTGCAGCCACCAAGTCATCAGGGAAAACGAGGACAAATTAACAGAAGATGATGTAGCTTCCTGAGACAAGCCTTGTTCTTCCAGTAATGACTTGTCCTGTTGGAGTAGTTGATCAGGAAGGGTAACCTCTGCTGGAAGGATATGAGGTTCTGTTGTGGTAGGGTCCAGTGACCTCTTGAATGAGGTGGAGACCACAACCTGACAGATTGAGGGACTCGCCAGGGATTACACGGAGGGCAACAGAGAAGGGAGTAAGGCATAGGGAGACAAAAGGTGTCAGGCCATGCTGACCTGTTCTTCAATATGATCAGTACTAATCCCAGTACCGACAGTCCCAATCCAGAGGTAGTCTGGATGATTTACTAGACCTAGTGCACCCAGCTGGGGATGGCGAGGAGCTGGACAGCCCTCATCTTGAAGGGTCCTCGGAATATTGCGTCAGCCTAGGAAGTGCGCAACCTGGTGGAGCTACTGGATGATCTGATTTGTCTAGCACCCAGTGGGATGGAGACAAGTCAGTACTGACTACGTACAGTGATCTGTGCCAAACAGTCCATGAGACGTAAAAGGTCTGACATCCAACTCTGGTACCAAAAACAAGCTTCATATGCAATGTTGAGGAATAAACTGGGGTCAGCCCCCAGTGTGACAATTCCCCGGTATCAAAGCAATGGAAACCAAAATTGAGGGCATCCATGCCAGAGTGGAAGGGTATCCCAGTATTGAGGAGCGAGGCTGCATAGTGGACTGTGTTGAGGTGTAGCCCTTAAATTGTCTCTTAGCTCGTACTAAGGTCAGTGACTGCCCCGGTGCCAAAGAGGTCAATTGGCCAGGAGCAACAGGTGGCACCAAGGGACCAGTAAACTCTTGTACTAAGGGCGAATTGAAGTCAGACAGGCACAGCAGGTCCCTTACCACCATGAATGCCTGTGGGGTGGTATGTAGAGAGATTAATGCCACTGAAACAATGTCTGTCAGTACTGGACTCGAAGGCAGCTGCATGGACTGTTCCGCAGTCAACAGTATGGTACCTGGCTCTTCTCACCTGAGCACCGGGGAGACACGTGGATGGCCCAGCTCTACCCTGGGTATGTGGTGAGTCACCATGTTGTAGGGAGCCCCTTTTCAAGGATGACAATGAACCTCTCTTGGAGCTAGAATGGACTCAGTAAGTCTTATGGATCCCCTTGAGAGGAACATCAGAGGAGGATTGGCCTCTCCTCCTCAGAAATGAATCAGAGTCCAGAGGCCTGAGGGAAGCTATGGCAGGGGGCAGCGGTTGAATGAGTGCTAACAAGACGATTGGGAACTAGGCCCGCTGCGGAGTCAGGCCTCATTGTTTGCTCCATGAGGTGCTGTTTGAGGTGCAGATCCCTGGAAATCTGCATATGCTTTCTGAAGGATAGCAGATGCACATCTCTCTTTAGTGTCCCCCCCACCAAGGCAAAAAAAAAAAAACGGGGGGGGGGGGGGGGGGGGGGGGGGGTGGTTGGGAGTGTTACTACTGGGAAAAGGCAGTATTTGAAGCTTGGAAAGTGCTGCGTGCCCTTGCTGCTCAGCACCACCAACTAAGAATGAATAAAAACAGAACAAAAAATAATTTTTAAAGGAAAACCTAAGTACAGGGTAGTAACTGCCAACTATTTACCGAGCAATAGATGCTGACTAGGTGACTGTCAAAAAAGGCAGAGGAAAATGCTACAGGGTATTCTGACTCAGACTGTGGGTAGGAAGAAGGAACTGAAAGGGGTCAGGATAGCAGCACCCTTACATAGTCTCAGGAGGGACCACAAGGAGATATTAAAGATCCTTGGGGATGGTTTCTTCAAAATGACAGGCCTATTTGAACCCTAAATACTTGTTTATTTCCATACTATCAAAATATAGTAGGGCTGTCAATTAATCACAGTTAACTTACACAATTAACTCAAAAAATTTAATGGTGTTTAATCACACTTATAACAATAGAATACCAAATGAAATTTAATTAATATTTTTGGATTTTTTCTACATTTTCAATATTGATTTCAATTACAGAGAATACAAAGTGTACAGTGCTCACTTTATATTATTTTTTATTACAAATATATGCACTGTAAAAATGATAAAAGAAATAGTATTTTTCAATTCACCTCATACAAGTACTGAAGAGTAATCTCTTTATCATGGAAGTGTAACTTACAAATGCATATTTTTTTGGTTACATAACTGCACTCAAAAACAAAACAGTGTTAAACTTTAGAGCCTAGAAGTCCACTCAATCCTACTTCTTATTCTGCCAATCGCTAAGACAAACAAGTTTGTATACATTGACAGGAAATACTTCTGTCTGCTTCCTATTTACAATGTCATCTGAAAGCGAGAACAGGCGTTTGCATGGCACTTTTGTAGTCAGCCCCTTCCATGCTTTGGCCACCATTCCAAAGGACATGCTTCCATGCTGATGATGCTTGTTAAAAAAAAAATGAGTCAATTAAATTTGTGACTGTACTCCTTGGGGAGAGAACTGTATGTCTCCGGCTCTGTTTTACCTGCATTCTGCATATATTTCATGCTATAGCAGTCTCAGATGATGACTCAGCACATGTTCATTTTAAGAACACTTTCACAGCAGATTTGACAAAACGCAAAGAAGATACCAATGTGAGATTTCTAAAAATAGCTACAGCACTCGACCCAAGTTTAAAAATCTGAACTGCCATCCAAAAACGTGAGAGGGACAAGGTGTGGAGCATGCTTTGAGAAGTCTTAAAAGAGCAACAGACTGATGCGGAAACTACAGAACCAGAACCACCAAAAAAGAAAATCAATCTTCTGCTGGTGGCATCTAACTCAGATGATGAAAATGAACATGCATCAGTCCGCACTACTTTGGATCGTTATCAAGCAGAACTTGATTCAGCATGGAAGCATGTCCTCTGGAATGGTGGTTGAAGCATGAAGGGACATATGAATCTTTAGTGCATCTGGCATGTAAATATCTTGCAACGCCAGCTACAACAGTGCCATGCGAACGCCTGTTCTCACTGTCAGGTGACACTGTAAACAAGAAGCAGGCAGCATTATCTCCTGAAAATTGTAACCAACCTTGTTTGTCTGAGTGATTGACTGACCAAGAAGTAGGACTGAGTGGACTTGTAGGCTCTAAAGTTTTATATTGTTTTATTTTTGAATGCAGATTTTGGTACATAATTCTACATTTGTAAGTTCAACTTTCGTGATAAAGAGATTGCACTACTTGTATGAGATGAATTGAAAAATATTTTTTTTTGTTTTTTACAGTGCAAATATTTGTAATAAAAAATAAATATAAAGTGAGCACTGTACACTTTGTATTGTGTTGTAATTGAAATTAATGTATTTGAAAATGTAGTAAACATCCAAAAATATTTAAAATAAATGGTATTCTATTGTTGTTTAACAGCGCGATTAATCACACAATTAATTTTTTTAATCGCTTGACAGCCCTAAAATACAGCCTGTACTATCAACTGATATTTTCACTTCCTTTCCCCCCAAAATACTGTGTAATATTGGTATCAAATATTCAAAAAGAGGTCTGATGTCAGTGCAAAGAAATTAATGCAAAAAGTACACCTCCACTGGCCCATATTGTTATTTCTACTGTGCATACAAATAAGATAAATGTACATGCAAATGACTAGTTAGGTACCCACCTAACCTTTTTGCATGTGTAATTATTCAATTTGTATACACAATAGGGGGTGCGCAGTGCTGCCCACAGTCCTGAGCATCTTACGCCTTGGCGACATTTGCGAGTTACAGCGCTGTAAAGCTGCCCCCAGCGCTGTAACTCACTCCCCGTACACACTGGCAAGGCATTTGCAGCGCTGTATCTCCGTGGTTGCAGCGCTGCACGTACTCCACGTCCCCGAGAGGAATAGTGAGTATTGCGCTGCCGCTGCAGCGCCAGTGTGGCCGCCCAATGCGCTGTGAATGGCCTCCAGAATTATTCGGCAGTATCCCACAATGCCTGTTCTAGCCACTCTGGTCATCAGTTCAAACTCTACTGCCCTGGCCTCAGGTAACCAACCATGTGACCCACCCTTTACATTCCCTGGGAATTTTAAAAATCCCCTTCCTGTTTGCTCAGCCTGGCGTGGCGTGGAGTGCTATCAGCGAATCTTTCCAGGTGACCATGCCTCCACGCGCCAAGCGAGCCTCAGTATGGAGCAATGTCGAGTTGCTGGACCTCATCAGTGTTTGGGGGGAGGAAGCTGTACAGTCCCAGCTGCGCTCCAGCTGTAGAAAGTACGATACCTTCGGGAAGGTATCAAAGGACATGATGGAAAGGGGCCATGACCGGGACGCCCTGCAGCGCAGGATTAAAGTGAAGGAGCTGCGGAGTGCCTACCGCAAAGCCCGCGACATAAACGGCCGCTCAGGTGCTCCCCCCGCGACCTGCCGATTCTACAAAGAGCTGGATGCGATACTCAGGGTTAACCCCACCTCCCCTCCGAGCACCACCGTGGACACTTCAGAGCCGGTGGGGGGTGGAGGAGGAGGAAGAGGAGGAGGTGGAAAATGGGAGTGATGGTGGTGGGCCGGATGGAGACACCCCGGAATCCCTGGAGCCATGCAGCCAGGAGCTCTTCTCGACCCAGGAGGAAGGTAGCCAGTCGCAGCGGCCGGTATTTGGTGGAGGACAAACAGAAGAGCAGGTTCCCTGCAAGCGGTTTTTTTTTTTTGGGAAGGAATTTTTTCGGTGCGGGCTCTTTGGGAGAGGAGGGTTAGGCATGCATGCCTAGATGCGGAATAGTGCATTGATGTGGTTTATCACATCGCGGTAATCGGCCTCGGTAATCTCCTCGAGTGTCTCATCCAGAACGTGTGCAATGCGCTTGCGCAGGTTTATCAGGAGAGCCACCGTGGTCCTTGTCCCAGCCAGGCTAACATGTCCGCGCCACTGTGCCGCGAGGGGCAGGGGGACCATTGCTGCACACAGGCAAGCTGCATATGGGCAAGGGCGGAAGCCGCATTGCAGTAGAAGACCCTCCCTTGTTTCCCAGGTCACCCTCAGCAGCGAGATATCGTCCAGGACGAACTCCTGTGGAAAATGTTGGGACAGTGTTCACTGTAGATGCCCCCTGAAGCTGTCGTCTCTCCCCAAGGCACAGAAACCCAGAGGACAGTGCAGCCCTGAAACAATCAGTCCCCCTTACTCACGATTTTGAGGCTCCCGTGGGATATGTGTGCTCTGTTTCAGATGGGAAAATTATGCAATTGTGTAGACCCTATGTTTTCTACTCCTTAAGTGTGGAGGAAATCATTACTCTGTCTGGTATAAACAATGCTGCCTCTGTTAAATGTTGCATTTTGCCTATACAGCAGCATCAACCTTGAGACCTCAGCCGTCCCTCTTATCGCCTGCTCAGAGACTGCAAAGACTCAGGAAGAGACTGTGAAAAAGCAAAGAAGACATGCTGCAAGAAGTGATGCGGCAATCTATTAAAGAGAATGAGAAAGCACAGAACTGGAGGGAGAGAGAAAGCAGGATCCGCCAGGAAAACGCAGCGCACCGGCGGCAAAGCACCAAGCACCGGCAGCAAAGCATGGATCGGCTCATAAGCATCCTGGAGCGCCAAGCAGATGCTATCCAGGAGCTCGTAGCCATGCAGAAAGAGGAGCAGTACCACAAACGCCACCCCCACCCACAGCCCTTGTCCCAAAACTCTTTCCGTTGTGCCCCACTGTCACCTCCAACCCACTTTCCCCAACTTCCGTGTTCTTCACGCCACCCGCTGCCTCCAACACCAGTATCTTCACCACCCAGCCCTGAAAAGCACGACCCTTACCCTCTGCACTCAACCCCCATCACCATGCAGTATAGCTATCCTGAAGTGCAGCACTCACTGCACAGCACACCAGACAGGACATACACGAATCTGTGATAGTACCATTCCCTACTCCACCCCCTTGTTTCTTTTCAATAAATAATTTTTTTTTCTTTTCAATAAATGGATTTTTTGGCTTTGAAAACATTCTTTATTATTGCATAAAGTAAAAGACTCCTTAGCCCAGGAAATAAACAGGCACTGCAAGTCTGCTTGTCTGCTTAGCAAACACCGATCCCTAAAGATGGGAACTACTGCACTTCACTCCCGTGCAGGGCACCAGATATCACTCCTGGTTTTCAGCCTCAAATTGCTCCCTCAAGGCATCCCTAATCCTTGCAGCCCCGCGCTGGGCCCCTGTAATAGCTCTGCTCTCTGGCTGTGCAAATTCAGCCTCCAGGTGTTGAACCTCAGAGGTTCATGCCCGAGTGAAGCTTTCACCCTTCCCTTCACAAATATTATGGAGGGCACAGCACGCGGATATAACCGCGGGGATGCTGTTTTCGGCCAAGTCCAGCTTCCCATACAGAGATCGCCAGCGGGCCTTTAAACGGCCAAAAAGGCACACTCCACAGTCATTCGGCACCGGCTCAGCCTGTAGTTGAACCGTTCCTTGCTGCTGTCAAGGCTCCCTGTGTAGGGTTTTATGAGCCACGGCATTAACAGGTAAGCGGGATCTCCAAGGATCACAATGGGCATTTCAACCTCCCCTACCGTGATCTTCCGCTCTGGGAAAGAAGTCCCAGCCTGCATCTTCCTAAACAGCCAAGTGTTCCGAAAGATGCATGCATCATGCACCTTTCCGGGCCAGCCTGTGTTAATGTCAATGAAACACCCACGGTGATCCACAAGCGCCTGGAGAACCATAGAGAAATACCCCTTCCGATTAATGTACTCGGATTCTAGGTGGTGTGGTGCCAGAATAGGAATGTGCATCCCATCTATCCTCCCTCCACAGTTAGGGAACCCCATTTGTGCAAAGCCATCCACTATTTCCTGCACGTTACCCAGAGTCACGGTTCTTCTGAGTAGGATGCGATTAATGGCCTTGCAAACTTGCATCCACATGATTCCAACGGTCGACTTTCCCACTCCAAACTGGTTTGCGACCGACCGGTGGCTGTCTGGAGTTGCCAGCTTCCAGAGTGCAATAGCCACCCGCTTCTCCACTAGCAGGGCAGCTCTCAATCTCGTGTCCTTGCGCCGCAGGGTGGGGGCAAGCTCCTCACACAGTCCCATGAAAGTGGCTTTTCTCATCCGAAAGTTCTGCAGCCACTGCTTGTCATCCCAGACTTCCATGACGATGTGATCCCACCACTCGGTGCTTGTTTCCCGAGCCCAAAAGCGGCGTTCCATGGTGCTGAGCATGTCCGTGAATGCCACAAGCAATTTCGTGTCGTGCGCGTTACGCGGCTCGATAGCATCATCAGACTCCTCACTCTCACTGTCACTTTGGATCTTAAGGAATAGTTCGACAGCCAAATGTGATGTGCTGGCAAGATAAGTCAGCATACGCCTCAGCAGTTCGGGCTCCATTTCCCGCAGACAACAGATCGCGCTGCACAGAAACCGTTGAAAGATGGCGTCAAAGGTGGATGGAAACAAAGGGATTTCTGGGATGCGAAGTGATGCATCACGGGGCGTTGGGACAGGACCCAGAATGCCCCGCACCCACGCCCCCTTCCCACAACCCACGGCGCCAGAACGGGAAGAGGTGCTCTGTGGGATAGCTGCCCATAATGCACCGCTCCCAATAGCGCTGCAATTGCCGCAAATGTGGCCACGACAGTGCGCTGGGCAGCTGTCAGTGTGGACAGACTGCAGCGCTTTCCCTACTCAGCTACACGAAGTCAGGTTTAACTCACAGCGTTGTACATCTGCAAGTGTAGCCAAGGCCTTAATTTTAAAACTCTAACCAAGAATACCACATTTTTCCTAAGAGATGGATGAAGTCATCTTATATAAAGAACCTATGAAATACTTAGGAATAATTCTGGATTAACTATATTTATAGTGGTACTGTTATTACCACTATCACTTTTTTTTTGGATTGACAATTACTATGCACTTTTAGATGAAATCCAAGCACTTGTTGTCAGGAATGTTCTGTTAAAAATTACAGAAACGAATGAGTAAAGGAAATGCCATTAATTCAATTACCTGTCTAATGTAAGATAGTTCTTGAAAAGCACATCACACTTAGCTTTCAAGATAACTAAGTGAAGATTTCCTAAAGAATCTTAATATGTAAGTGAGGAAAAAGTTGTGCTTCCCTCAAAATATTCAAAACAAAAGAGTAAGAGAGGAACTAAATTAACTTTATGAGTACTGTTACAAATACGAATTGGCAATGATACAACATAAATCCCAAAACAGGTGTTTGTAGATGGAAACAAACACTTGAAATATTGGAAAGAACAAAAACTCCACAAATCAAAAGCAAATAAACAAAAAGCCCACAAATACATCGCATATTTATTATACAAGGGCTGTCATTCAATGAAATTCTGTATTGTATTAAGTACAGAATCAATCCTTATTTGGAGAAGTGTCTGAAAGAGTATACCCACTGAACACTTCAGTAAATAACAGGGATTGAAAGTAAGTAGCCCACTTGTTTTCTTAAAGAGATATGGCCATTTTAATAGTCTTATGGAATTCCTGAAGAGTGGGTCTGGGTCTACGGAATAAATGGATACGGAGATCATGTGGGGGAAGGTTGTAAAGATATTTAGCCCCTGGAAATTATCACAACCACCAAGCTGGAAGCAGGCTACTGAATAAGGCATGCTGCAGAAGAACAACTTCTGCTGTAAATGCCACCTGAAGAAGTCATTAAGCAAGTGATTGTTCACTCTGCTAAAGAGGGAATATTAGCTGGGTTTATAAAGACATAGGACTAGTTATTTTACTCTATTGATCATGTGTTGCTGTGGCATTGTCTAAAAATCCTATGGTGACTGTTTAAAAAAAAAAAAAAAAAAAAAAAAAGAAGCAAGTTTCCACGCTCTGCTCAACCAACTCATCACAGACCTTAATCGCATGACAGCTAGGAGTGGATACAAGAAATCCTCTGGATTGCTGTACGAGGATTCGCCTTTTCTCATAAAACTTTGGCCTCATCCTACTCCTGTGGATGGCAAAACTAGCAGAACTGCTCTATTCAAGGCTGAAAATATAGAAGAACAATTAGTGCATTTTTTGGCCTTGTACTTGCTCTCTACTCTGTCATCCTACTGTTGGAAATAATGTGGGGAGAAAGAAGTCCTGACTCAGAAAGCTCAGCCTTGCTTCAAAGACGACTGCCAAATTAAGAGCTTGTCTACACAGCATGGCAAAACATGCCAGAGGGATGTGATCTGACGAGGCCTGCATCAACAACTTCTCCGGCAGGAAGAGTTTCAGTCTCACCTCTCTCGCCTTCTGGGTACGCTTGGAAAATGAGTAATACATAATGTGCTCTTCCACAAGGCAAATGAATCACTAAGGATCCCCATCATTTATAGGCATAGTGGAGTCACACAAGTAACAGGTCTTGTAGATTGGTAACTCCGCCTCTATCATCATCTTAGCACCCTTATACAGAGGGTTGTCTACGCTAAAGGATACTTAACTGACCTAAACAACTATTTTTTTAAAATATATATGCCAACAGGCAAAAGGAAATTTAGTTTATCAACTAAAACTAATTAACTAATCAACTAGTCCTAAAATCTAAGGTGAAAGGCACAGTGTCCAAGAGAAGTGGATAATGCCAAGGGTTGCTACCCAAAAATAATCTGATCGCACACACACCTGTAATCCATGTGCACCAAAAGCAGAATCTATATGCACAATCACCTGAAGAACTATAATTGAGAACTATATAGAGAAGATAGTTAGCATCAAACTAGATTTTGGCCATGTCCACAAATCGTAGATTTCAGCCCATTAAGTTAGTTCAGCAGAAGATACTGAAGGTAATAACCTTCTATTATGGTTCACACATTTCTAATCTATCTCTTAATAAAATGGACAAAAAGAAAGTTATTTGATTGTCTTAGTTAGCATATCCAAAAGAGGAAGATTTTGAAACCGATAGATAATACTTCAAATTGAAGATCAAGGATATTTACATTAAAAAGGCATACTATGTTTCAATAATCCTTCAGAGAAATTTCTATATCCAGCTTAAAATATGTAACTTTGATTCACATGAAGAGTCCTGTGTTGAGAAAAACGTTCTAAATGTATTCCAAAGGCATTACAGCCTTCATTGCTAAACGCTGAAGCAGACTTGTTAGCAAAAACCCTCTAAGGTGAAGGAAGGGATGCTTGTCTGCCCAAAATTCACCATGAAGTCAACATACAACTCAGACATCCTCAATTATAGCACTAAAAGAAAACGACAAAGGGGGAAGAAGGCAATCTCATTGCTTACCTCAAAATTCTGTACTACAGACTTTTGTTGAAGTAAATTCAGCCTCTGAAGGGCTGTCCTTGAGCATCTTGTAAAAGAGTCAGTGAAATAGCTGAATTTGTCCATATAGAAAGCTCAAAGAATTTATTTACTCCCATTCCACTATTCACCTACGAACCATCTGGCCCTGAACATTCTACTAGCAGACTGAGAAGTCTGTCCAGATTGCCAAAGATAACTGTCACCCATTAGGATCTGGAGATTCCCAAAGGGCCTGAACAAAAAACAAACAAAAAAATCCATTGAAAATGGATGGTTCAGCCTTGATGGTATTGAAGGAAAACATGTTACTAGTCTGATCCAATGGGATCACAGGTAACAGATCACACAATAAGATTAGCCCTGGCAATTTAATCAACCAATAGTTTAAAAAAAGGGGGGGGGTTGAGAGGGGACAGAAGAGAAGACACCCACATTCCAAATGCATTGATCCTAAAAAGTCTCCATCTGCTTAAAAAAAAAAAAAAAAAGCAAGTAATTCCAGGATCCAGACAGATACAGAGGTAAAATGGAATGTTACATTTTTAATCTAATGAAATGCAATGGCCAAAACTGAAAGCTCTTTTTTTTTTCCTGCATACTGCATGCTTTCAAAACTGGTCAATAAAATCTTACCCCAGAAGAATTTTGGCATGAACTTCTTTGTTAGTCCTTGAGATTTCCCTCAGAGAGGTAATTTCTGCATCAAACCAGAATCCTCTCTCTTCTGGAGTCTCTACATTGTAGTTAACCATCACCATATCACCCACATTGAGTTCACTCCACTTCAAAATGGTTCTTGCTCGTGGTCGAAGATTATTGGCACGCATTTCTACTATACCATTCTCTGGATACCTTGGGAGGGGGAAAAAGTTACAAATTAGTACTTCCACTATTATATGAAATAAATCAAAGGGTAAAATTTTAAAAAGTGCCTCAAGTGACTTAAGAGCCTGAGTCCCATTTTCAAAAGTGATTTGGATTCCTAAATCACTTTTGAAAATAGGATTTATGTTATTTTGAAATGTTTGCTTGTTCTAGGACTATGGCCCTTGCTACCTGGGATTTGAAAAACAGTTTTAATCAAAACCACAAAGAATCACGCTTATGTAAGCTTTTGCTAGAAAGATGCTAAAAAATTTTCAAATCTGAGTACTAACCTGTCCCAGTCTTGCTCATACACGGGTCAATAGCAAAATTCCCAAACATGCCCACAGTGAAAAGAGACAAAGATTAGTATCTTGAAAATCCCATTTCTAGTCTAACTCTACCCCCATTAAAGTCAATGGCAAAATCCCCATGGACTTCAATAGCAACACAGTTTTTGAAAATCCAACCCTACATATACAGACAGCATTTACCAACAAAATTATGCAAGATGAAGATAGCATAGGAAAAAAGTATACATTTGTTTATCAAACAGTAGTAAGTAGAATGGTTCTGAAATTCCAGACAAGCAAATAAACACAGCTAATCACAGAAAGAATGTTTCTCGAACTCTCTATTACATAAAATGGCTGATCGTTTTAAAATGTTTCTCCTTTTATTTTAGTGATTAGCACTTTAGTAAATGATAAATCTTAAAGATTTGTTAAATCACATTAGAGTTTTCTATTTTTTAATAAAATCCCGTTATTTTTTTAAGTTATTTTAAGGAGACACGGGAATTGCTAGGTTTTTACAAGCAATCTCATTTTCCTCTAAGTAGTGAGGCATATTATTCCAGCACAGACATACACCACACTAGAATTGTACCGTAAATACTTCTAGTGAGCTCCATTCCTTTAAATTGGGTAATACCTATTTAGCAGGAGTAATGTAGTGATATCTATTTGAAAAATAGCTACAGTAAAATGGCATGAGCATAGAATGTGCTCAGGCTTTTCGAGAAGCCAGCTACTTAATATAAGAACATACTCTCCTTAAATCCTCTGTATAGATCCATTTTGGCAATGGTTGTAGAAATCACAGAGCTCTGCCTATGTAATAGGGAAAATGGCAGAGTGGAAGGCTGAACACCAAGAAGAAAATTTTGCTGGTAGGAAACAAATTAAGATACCCTGTTACAAAATGGAGAAATCAGACCTTTCGTACTGAAAAAAAGCAAGAATTCAAAGAGTTCACTTCTTTATTTCTGGTATGACATAGTATAAGGAGATTCTATTTTGTAACAAATTCCAGTCAAGGGGATGGATAGATGGACACACACCCATTATGTGCAAACAACTCTCTCTACAACTACTATAAAAAAGAAAATATTTGTTAAATGTTTAATTGTTTTTAGCTAATATTAATCTGAATTATAACTCAAACTAAATCCCCACTTTGTAATAATTTCTTCTAGAAGTTTTAGCAGTGCTCATGAGTTTATCAGTATTACAAGCTATACCAACTTGAACTGGTTCCAGACCATGAGGCCAAAATCCTACACTTATGAATCTGAGGCATGGTGGAAAGTGAAGGAGGCATGTTGCCTGCAGTTCAAGGTGGCTCAGAGGCCCAGGGAACACCACACTGCACTGTACTTTATTGTTGCTCCAAGTAGTAACTGTACTGCCACAGGTGCCTGCTGCTGATGGCAGCTTACATGCTAGGACATTGATCATCAAACCATAGCCCAAAGTCAACAGCCCATGCTTAGAAGACTGATCCGAAGTCCACCGAAGTGAATGGAAAGCCTCTGATTTAATTGGCAATTAATGGCCATTGAAACAGACCACAGACTGGCCACTCCTCTACCAAATCTCTTCAACTAGGGGTCATATCCTGACCTGTTACTGCCCAGGTAAGCTAGGGAAGACACATGCGTGCTTCACTGTCCTTCCTATCCCTTCCTTTCTCCCCCGGGGTTCTGCCCGTCTTTCTGGCCCTGCACGTGGAACTGGAAGCATTTCAACGAATGCTCCCATGGATTCTATGAAGCTAGGTCAGTGTCTGGAGCAGGAGTAACATTGGGGGCTGATCGAGAGGTCAGTGTGAAAACCAGTGTTGATGGGGCCAAGCTGGGGCAATCAGTATAAGACTGGCCTTGTTCTTGCACAGAACTCTGGGCAGAAGGGAGGGGGGAAATAAACATAGCAGCCTTTCTGATCACAGCAGTAAAAACGCATGTCAGCGAACCTAGGCTGCTGTGTTATCCCTTGTTGCAAACAACTCCACTTGGGCAGCTGCCCAGAGCTGGAAAATGGACGTTCCTATGTCTGAGTGACAGGACCACTTATGGTGATTGAAAAACAACCTCCACAGGTGATCTGCCAGTGTATTTTGAGCCCCCGGGCCATGGGCCCCCAGACAGTATTGCTTCCCAACAGAGCAGTGAGGACCAGGCTTCTCCCTGCTCTTTTACATAAAACACAGCAATCATATTGTCGATCAGCACCAATACACCCATTTGCCTGATGTGAGAAAGGAACTCCATGCAATCTAAACAGATGGCCCACAGCTCCCTGATGTTTATGTGTAGACTGAGATTTTGGGGTGACCAGAGACCCTGTGTCTGCAGGTGTCCCAGATGAGCCCCCAACCCCACGTCTGAGGTATCCATCACTAAAGTAAGAGTGACGAGGTGGGGCAAAAGCAACTCCCTTGCATACACTGGGCAGATGTGTCCACCAATCTCGGGAGGTTAAGATGTGACTTGACATGTGCACTGTGTTTATGTGGTTCTTTCTTGGAGAATATACCTCTGCCACCCAGTCCTGAAGGAGTCCGAGGCGCAGTTTGGTGTACTGGACCACATAAGGGCACACTACCATGTGCCCCATCAGCCTTAAACAGCCTCTCACCACAGTGAGAGGATAAGCCTTTAAGTCCAGAATGAGGCTTTGCATCGTACGAAATCTTATCTAAAGCCGTAAAGCCCTGGCATCTGTCGAGTCTAGGACCACACCAATAAACTCTGTTTTCTACACTGTAGACAGGACTGACTTGTCTGATTTGGATCAGATTATGTGAATGCTGACCACCGCCAGTGACCTGGATTGACTTCTTATCAGGCGACATTGGCTGCACAGAGGCTTGTTGTGGGGTTCTGCGTGCAACGGTAACAGGACTCTTCAGAGGTCCAGGTGAAGGTGGTTGAGGCTCAACTGGGGTGGGGTGCTTGGGTGGGAAGGTCTGGGTGTGGGGGAGGCTCAGTGGTGGGGTCCAGATGCTGGGGGAGTGGGGTTCAGTGGGGTGGGGATCCAGGTGCAGCTGGTTGGTGCTCAGTACAATGGGGATCCAGGTGCAGGTGGCTCGTTGGGGTGGTCCAGGTGCAGCAGGAATGGGGCTCGTCAGGGGGATTATGGGTGTGCGGGGGTGAGGCTCGGTCAGTGCAGCAATTGTGGGGTAAGGGGGAGAAGAGTTTGCAGAGCTTCCTATAGCTGGAGGAGAAATCTGAGGGTGGGTCTGACATAACCCCAGATGCCATGCAGGGAAAGAGGAAGTCCCGTCTTCCCCAGCCCAGCCAGGACTAGCAGCTGAGCCCGGCGCAGGGTGGTAGTCACCAGCTGGGTCTTTCCCAGTTCCACCACCAGCTCCACAGTGATTTACATCTCTGCCGGCTGCCTTGGGCACCCAAAACATACTGGTAAGGAGGGTTGCATGACTGCTCTTGTGGCTTCCCTCTGCTTCCACATCAGAAAGTCCTTTTTCTGTAGGGAAGCAAAGAAATCTGTGGGGGACATAAATTCTGCATATGCACAGTGGCGCAGAATTCCCCCAGGAGTAAATACACTACTGACAGTGGGCTAAATTCTGCTCTTGAGTACATTCAGACTGCAATTAAACACTTCTGGCTAGCCCGTGTCAGCTGACTCAGGCTCATAGGGCTCAAGATACAAGGCTGTTTAATTGCAGTGTAGATGTTTGGTCTTGAGCTCCAGCCTGAGCCTTGGGACTACACGAGGGGAGAGAGTCCCAGAGCCCTGACGCCAGCCCAAGTCTGAACTGTAATTAAACAGCCTTGTAGACTGAGCCCCCCCCCCCCCACCCAAATCAGCTGATATGGGCTGGCCGTGGGTGTTTAATTTCAGTGTAGACATACCCTTAGTTGTACCACTAAGTTTGGCTTACCTAAGTTGTAGAAAATTTGGTATAGTACCCTCAAGCTACAAAAGTTCTTTAGAAATTATATTCACAGTGGGCTCCAGCGTGGTTTTATTTAAGTTATAAACTTAGCATAGAATATTTTAAAAGGAGAAAGACAAAAAAGGTATAATAAGGATCCAATATTCAATAGATATTGCACAAAAAAACCTTTTCTTTGTTAGCTGTATCCTTACTGAACCTACTTCTAATTTTAAATCTTAATACTAGCATAGCAAAATTCTCATGTGGTCTCACATCTCTATGGAAACGTTTCTTAGCAATCAGTTGCCCATGAAGAAAGATTCCAGTCCTCCTTGGCCACAGGCAGTATTTGAGCATTCCTAGCATGTGATACAGAGAAATGTATTAACCCTATGTCACTATACAAAAATCTTTTCCTGGTACCAAGGAATTCCAGAGCATACTTTAATCCTTTTCCCATCCACCATCAGAAACTGCTGTAACAGAAGAGATAAGACTCTAAATTCACCTACTAAAACCAAAACAGGAGGTCAGGACTTTTCTGCTAGAACGATATATAATGTCTGTTCCAAAACTCAATTTGTTACAACTCTTATTTAATTTTCCCCATATTTGTAATCTAAAGAAAACCAAAGTTCATTACAAATTTTTTTTAAAAAGTTTTTAAATACACAATCAGAACTTAAGAATGTGTAACACACCTAACTGAATAATAATGTCAGAGCAGATCTTCAAAATAAAAGATCTTTGCAACTTGTAAATTAAGGATGTATTCTACAGTATCTTACCACAGCCCCCACTAACATTTTTCTTAATCATTTCCTTTTTAAAAATAAATGTTAAATGTACTATTACTTTACATTAACACTACCAAATGGAAAGGAATTTTGGTTCTTGGTCTGTTTGCCATTAAGTGAATTTGGACTTACAAGTATCTCTTTTACCAACCACAGGGAGAGACCTCACCGCCCACAAACCCACCCCCTCGGATCTGTTCCTCTTTACCAGTTCAGCCATTCACCATTATGGTAATCTAAAACAGGGTTTCCCAACCTGTGGGTTGGGACCCAAAATTGGGTCGACAAAATGTTTCAAAGGTTACGTGGCAGCTCCTGTGGGTCCTGTCCCACAGGGCTGGCTGGGCTTGCTTCCCTGCTCCAGGCATTGCAACCTCTGGGGCCCCAGCGCCACTTAGGTTTGGCTGAGATGTCATGACGACAGGAGTCCAAGTAAGCCAAATTTGAGTGAGAGGCACTGTACCCCATGAGCCAGGTCACAACTCCACTCAGATAAATTTGATCCAGTCAGGATGATAGGGCCAAACCTGACTGGCACCGCAACCCCAGAGGTTGCAATGCCTGGAGCGGAGAGCCAAGTCCAGCCAGCCCCACAGCATAAGAGCTGCAACTGTGGGGTGAATGCCGGGCAGCAACCAACTCCCCTCCCCTGCCAATGGGTAGGACCCAACCGAAACCACGCTAGGGCCTCCACCCCCAAATTGTTTACTGGGTCACGACGGGCCATAAACATTTACAAATGGATCCTGAGCACAAAAAGGTTTAGAACCACTGATCTAAAAGACATAGCTGTCTCTTCCTTCAGGTACAGATACAGGTACTGGAGTTCATAAGTAAAGCTACGAGTGTGTCATGTAGGTCATGGAAATCACGGATACCGTGACTTCTGCAGCAGTGGCAGTTTGGGTGTGTGGGAAGGGGTTCAGCATTAGGGGCAGGAGGTTGGAGTGGGCGGGGGGGGGGCACATACCTTGGGGTGGGTGGCTCCCCAGCTCCCACTGGCCCGGCCCTGCAGCTCCTAGGCGGAGGGGTCAGGGGACTCCGCACACTGCCCGCGCTGGCAGCTCCCATTGGCTTTGGTTCCCGGACAATGGGTGCTGTGCAGCCGGTGGTTGTGGTGGGACACGCGGAGCTGGGTAGGGAGCCCCTGTCAGCCCCGCCAACCCTCCCTCTCCCCAGCACCAATGTGGTCTGAGGCCAACTCCCCCCGGACTGCCCCCCCCCAAGTTTTAATTAGGGTTGTATAGTAAAAGTCACGGACAGGTCATTTTTGTTTACGGCCCATGACCTGCCCATGACTTTTACTAAAAATACCTGTGAATAAAGCATAGCCTTATTCATAGGTTTTTCTTAATACCGAAAACTGACAACTCCTTCCTTCACCTTAACCATTATTGTTTGCAGCAGGAGACGGTCAAGCATTCTCAGTCACGAGGGGGCTCTTTTTCAGCCAAATATTAATGTAGTCCAGTTACCCAAGAGGTTTCTTTGAGTTTTGAAATCTCATGGAGGATTTGTTGAGTGGGAACTGACACACCCATCCCTCTGTTTAGCATGATAGTAGTAGTAGTAACCTAACCAATGCTTCATCTCTGCTCTTTACAGAATTTCCTATTTAGAACATCCAGGAGCAGTCAGCCATCACTGATTCATCTTTCCCAGAGTGAGGAAAAGGTCTTCAACGATACAATGAAAGACCCCAGACTGACACACCAGTACCCCAGTAATCAGAATTATAGATGCCAAAATTATTGGATTGCAAAGCACAGATGGAACTCCATCAAGTTCAGGACAAGTGGAACCTCCAAGAATCTCAACACAGAATCAATTTACTAGATTTAAAACAAGCAATGCAATGCACAGCACATCAGTCTCCCAAAAATTCACTTCTAATGCATGTTTATACACATGGAAAGCAACACCACCACCACTATGGTATATCTGATTAATCAAGGTGGAACAACAAGGAAAAGCTTACGTGGTGACTCAACAGTTCTTTTCCTATTCCCTGAAGAGAATCTGTCAATCAAGACAATCTATAACAAAAGCACCCATCAGTTTGACCGGCTAAGCAAACACCATTAAAGCAGGAAATGGAATTATATTAAAGCAGTTAATAGAGACGTGATTGTTTCTTCAAGTGGTCTTCTATGCTACCCAAGGAAACAGTGAAGTTTTGCTGCTGACATCAGTATCCCTAGGTCTGAGGAGAAGGCATATTGTTATTGTCCTGGACACGATGTTTGGCTCATGCCTTCTCCCTCTTTTCTGACTGCCAAGATGGCCAGTATCAAGCAAAGACAATCATCACTCATACTGACCCAGATGTCTGTGGTTCCTAAATAGACATCTGAATAAGTCTCATCAACCATGGATCCTTCTGGAGATTACATTCACCAAAGCAATCTTACTAACAGAAATCCTTCAACATGAGACATACTGCCTGGAACCTGACTGATCTCACCTCCTTTATAAAGGACTATTCCCAGAATCTATATTGCTTACTAAATCCAGAAAGGCATCAATTAATCAAGTTTACAGAGGATTTGGAGAACACAGTCCTACTGTTATGTACAAAAAGAGGTACATTTCCTACATCTCTTCACTAAAGAGATGTAGGAGAAATTTCAAGATTACTTTGGTTTGGGGTTCCAAGCACTTTCTGATAAATTGGACAAGTCGCAGCTCTGGAAACTTTTGAGATCTCACTAATAAAAATTCCAACTTACTGCTTCAGCTATACATTTCCAGATTTCATAAGTGAGTTTCTCAAAGACATCTACCGCACCCACTATTAGGAAACTTCAACTTCATATTGCCAATACCCAATAACCCTCTCTCTGAGCCAATGGGAGAAGCATCCCTGTCAAGATGGTTTTCCTCTTAGCAGTCTTTTCAGCTAGAAGAGTGGGCAAACTTGGTGCAGTAATCAAAAAGCCCTTATCTACCATTTTTCTTGACAGAAGAGTCTTTATCCCACTTCCTGCATTTGTTCCTAAGGGGAATACTGCTTTTCACTTGGATCAAAGTCAAAACGGGCATTCGCATGGCACTGTTGTAGCCAACGTTGCAAGATATTTATGTACCAGATATGCTAAACCCTCATACGCCCCTTTATGCTTCGGCCACCATTCCACAGGACATACGTCCATCTGGATGACACACATTTAAAAAAAAAAGTGTTAATTAAATTTGTGACTGAACCCTTTGGGAGGGATTGTATGTCTCCTGGTCTGTGGTTTTACCCACATTCTGCCATATATTTCATGTTATGGCAGTCTCAGATGACGACCCACATATGTTGCTCGATTTAATAACGCTTTCACTGCAGACTTGACAAAACGCAAAAAAAGGTACTAATGTGGGTTTTCTAAAGATAGCTACAGCACTTGACCCAAGGTTTAAGAATCTGAAGTACCTTCCAAAATCTGAAGAGGGATGCGGTGTGGAACATGGTGTCAGAAGTCTTAAGAGCAACACTGAGATGCAGAAACTATAGAACCTGAACCACCAAAAAAGAAAATGAAAATTTCTGTTGGTGGCATCTGACTCAGATTATGAAAATGAACATGTGTCTGTACACACTACTGTGGATCATTATTGAGCAGAACCAGTCATCAGCATGGAAGCACGTCCTCTGGAATGGTGATCGAAGCATACAAACATTTAGCATATCTGGCACATAAATACCTTGCGACACCAGCTACAACAGTACCATGTGAACATCTGTTCTCACTTTCAGGTGACACTATAAATAAGAAGCAGGCAGCATTATCTACCATAAATGTAAACAGACTTGTTTGTCTTAGCATTTGGCTGACCAAGAAATAGGATGGAGTAGACTTGTTGTCGCTAAAGTTTTGTTTTATTTTTGAGTGCAGTTAAAAAAAAAAATCTGCATTTGTAAATTTCACAAGAAAGATTGTACTATAGCACTTGTAGGAGGTGACTTGAAAAATACTATTCCTTTTGTTTCTTTTTTACAGTGCAAATATTTAATAAAAAATATAAAGTAAGCACTGTATACTTTGTATTATGTGTTGTAACTGAAATCAATATATTTGAAAATATAAAAAAACATTTATATTTATATTATAATAAATGTAAATTGGTATTCTATTATTGTGTGATTAATCGTGATTAACTCAAAACAAATTAACTCACAAAAATTAATCGCTTGAGTTAACTACAATTAATTGACAGCCCTAGAATAATTCTATTTACATATAACAAGGCCTTAGAGGAAGTCCAATAGACACTTTTGTTCTGTGTTTGTACAGTGCCTAGCACAACAGAGTCCTGGTCCCTGACTAGAGCTGCTAGACACTATGAAAACACAAATAACGATAATACTCATTTTATATAGGGGACAGAGTACACAGCTAATATTTTCCACCCAGAAAATATTTTGTCAGCTATTTTTCAGGTGTCTATTGAAGACCCCCGGGTGCAGACAAGGCTCATTTGGCCAGGTGCAACGACTACTTCAAGGGTAGAGCAGGACCATACAATAAAAACTGTCTTTCAGCTACATGGTCTTAAGCCAACTTCCTTTACTTGGCTCACACAAGATAGTATTTTTAGCCTCATATGGCACACTTTTTGAAAAAAGGATCTTTTAGTTTCAATTCTGTGTTCTGCAATAAATCCTTTAAAAAAAAAGTTTGTTGTTGGATAAAACTTTGTTTTGGTTCTCATGACTATTCCTTTCCCCCCCTCTCCCTCCCACCCCCAATTTTCTTGGAGGATTTTTATTACTGCTTGCTATTTCCCATCAGTACTAGACTAATGGAACAGTGGGTACCCACATAGGAGAAAGGTAAAATTAGTTTCCTTACCTGTAGTGTTCCCACTGTTCCATTAGAACCCACCCTGTGCTTATATAATTGTTGTTCTAAGCCTCAATGGCTTGAAAGAGCACAGGAATAAACATTTCTGGTTTGATAGGAGGAGATCTAGAGAGTGAGTAAGAGAAAGTGTTTTTAGTGAAGCACTTCAATTGTTAATCTTTTTATAAAATTATATATTTATATATAGGTCCCAGCTGGGAGAAATGTGGGAGCTGACAATCAACTGGGATGGGGGAAGATAAGAGGGATCTTGAGTCTACCTCAAAAGCATGGAAAGAAGGCTGAGAGACCAGGAGTACTGGCCTAACAGAACAGCTGCTGCCCACTTGGAGAAAGAAAGTTACTGGCAAGATAAAACGAATTTTCAATGGTGTCTAATGGTGAGACTTTCACGTGCCTCAAAAGATTATCCACTGGGAGATGGATATGACCGTGCTAACTCCATTTATATTTTAAGGCAAGTTCAATTAGTGTGACGATACCCTCTGATACAACATTGTCAGACTGTGTAATTTTTTCTACAAATTTCATTTGTTTGACTGTTCTACTAAAAAGGATGGAGGCTGATATAACAATTCTTGGAAAAATTCTGAGTGCTGCTTTCTATTTCTTCTATAGGGATTTACTCTTGGATAGTGGTGGTATTCGCAGAGTATTTCAAATTTGTCTTTAATAAGGTCTTTGAGAGAGGGATATATTTTTGTTATGTTTGTACAGTCTGCCTAGCACAACAGGAACCTAGTCCATACCTGGGGCTACTAAGTGCTACCACAATGCAAATAAATAATAAAGATACATGTGGACATAATCTGTGGTTTGTCTAGATTCAGAAGAAGCTGTCATTTAAAGAGGAACAGAAATCTTACTAAACTCTCTAATTACTGAGCAATGTTCTGTGTTTTTCCACACAGAAGAATAAGACCACATCACTTGATTAAAGTTGGACCTTGATGGATTTGCAACACTCATCCTGATTACTAGATAGCTGTTTTGTCTGCCAGGGGATAACTTTATATCTGAAGCTTTCCCTACTAACTGAAAAATGCAGAGATCTTGCTCTCCAGACAGCCTCAGAAAAACTGTGTTCTCAGAAGCTCACACTTTAAATATTTAGAAAGTTCATTCCAGTGAAAGTAGGTAATCACGACTTTCAGGCAATTTCAGACAGTTAAAAAAAGAAAACAATGCAGTTATGATGGTCACTAGCTAAGAATACAAACCTGCTGCAGATCATATTAAAGGAAGCCAAAAAAAGTTGATTGTCTCCACCTGCTAGAAATGCACAGCTAAACCTTATGGTACAGACAGTAGAGGAATAGAATTGAAATTGTGTTTGTCGTATGTCTGCGCAAGTGACATCATGCATCCTATATCTTCTAATTCCAGGGTTGCTTCACCTCTCCAGTAATTCTCGGACTCATATGAATTGACAATAGCTGAGCAGATGAAACAATTTCCTTCTAGTGGTCACAAAAGCCATTTCAACAAATCTTTTTATGCTTTTGCTTGTGCCACCATCTCTCCTTTAAACAACTCTGTTCTATCTTAAAGTCAGTCAGTCTTAAAACTGGATCTTTGAAATCATAGAATGATTCACTTCTGTCACACTATAGTGATATTTTAATCATATCTAGTGCTTTTAAGGTACACCTCTATCCCGATATAACACAACCCGATATAACACAAATTCGGATACAACACAGTAAAGCAGTGCTCCGGGGGGCGGGGCTGCACACTCCGGTGGATCAAAGCAAGTTCGATATAACTTGGTAAGATTTTTTGGCTCCCGAGGACAACATTATATCAAGGTAGAGGTGTACTTTGCAGGATTTTCTTGTAACTTTTTAATCTTACTGATATTTTTAAACTACAATATTGGGAGGGCGGGAGGGAGATTGTATTTTACATATATGGATACATGACTTGTTTATACAGATGCATATGTAAAAAACTTAACTAAACAGATAGTGCACAAAGACAAAAACAATGATCCTCAAGCATGAGCACATTAAAAAAACCCACTACTATCAGGAGTAGCTAAAAGTAGTTATGTTCCGGTCCCCAACAAATAGCAAATCAATTTTTACATCTCCTAGTAATAATTGTTTTATTGTATTATATTGAAAAAATAAAACTTAAAACAGACATTGCTGATTTAAAGTTTCTTTTGAAACTCTGATGAAGAACATTAATTATTAACCTCAGCAAGGTATACCTCCTTTATACCCCTGTACAAGGGTACGTGCATCATCCTCTACTATGAAGACTCAAAACACAAAAGCACCATGTCTTTTAGACTCAGCAATGTAACGGAATATTCAACATTATTCCTTTAGTTGCTAAAAGTGTTTAAATGGAAGGATGCTTTTAATATCTTGGTCCCAATTCTGTAAGCTGATGCACCAGTGAGGACTTGTGTAGCGAAATCCCATTAAACTCTATGGGACTTTGACACAGGGGTCTACACTGGCACATTCATTGCAGGTTTGAATCTTTATTTTTTCACCCAACACCCTCATTCCATATTGAAATTATAGAATTGCTTTCAATCCCTCAATTGGGGGATTGGTTGTAAAGATTTACATGAAAGGCAGATTGGTAACTTTGTGCATCAATATTACCCTTGAGTTAAATTCATCCAATTCAAGCACCAGATTTGTCTCTCCATTTGGACTTCAATGGGAGTAATATAAATTTTAAAAAGTTATGCTTTACTTATACTCATATCTTATGCAGCAAAACAGATACAGCAAATCTGATTTTTAATGTCACTTCCTTGTTAAGGGGAGGGTTTTAAGTTTCATAAAGGTGAGCCATAAAAGTTAAATACTTCATAGGAATTCAGGAGTAAGAAAAAAAAAATTCTCATCAAGCCCCGATTAGTCATTAAATCCAAAAGAAATGTGTTATGGCTTCTTAATACTGCTTTTTGGTTGTAATTTTGAACTTGCTCTCTCTAGGATCCAAGTTTCTTCAACAATATTCTTGGTTTACACAAACCAAATAAATTCACATTGTGTCCTCATAACAATATCAGGAGCACTTACTCATCATACTTGATATGATAAATAGCATCTTCATCAGTGTCCATACAGTCTGAATAAGATGTTGAAGGTGCACTGTCCAAATTATTTGTATTCTCTCTAGAATGATCTTGGCTTAAGTTTCCATTAGTCCTTCTGTAAGTATTGCCACTTTTTGCTTGAGCTTTACCATTCTTATGTCCTTTTGTTGCTCGGGTTACATTTTCTATGTGAGCTTCAAACCAGGCTCCAATGCTGACATCACGGGCATCCACCAATTCATTTATCTAAAAATAAAATTTTGACAAGGAGTTAATGTTTATTTCCTAAAAATCGGGTTAAATGGGGAAAAGAGAACAACTGGCTAAACAACTTGGTCATTTTGAGCCAACCTGTACTC
The DNA here is from genome assembly GCF_002925995.2 of Terrapene triunguis. NCBI lineage: Eukaryota > Metazoa > Chordata > Testudines > Emydidae > Terrapene > Terrapene triunguis. The sequence goes on from NW_020699373.1 coordinate 2,185,499, forward strand.
TCAGGTTGTGTAACTAAATTAAAAAAAAACACCCTACATTTAATTTTTGTGCTTTTAGGGTAGAATTTTAATATTTGACTCACCTGTAATAATATTTAACATGATCATTTATAAGTAATTCAACAAAAACTACTGTTAGGCAAGATAGATTTTTATAAGAAAAATTAGAATAGTAGTCTATCATTCTCCTCCTCCACAATATTGTTCCCAATCATCAATAAAGATTTATGCCTTTAGCAGCTGTCTTCCCAAGGGCAGGAACTCAGAATATTAGCTCACAACCTACAGAGTTTCTAAGACTTCACTGGTTCCTCAATTATGGAATAGGTATTTTTCCCCTACATGTTTCCTTTAATCCTGCACTGCTCTTGATTCCTCCAGCCAAGAGGACAAGAAAAGGCTCTCCAAACCTATCAAAGCTGTTACCACAGCTAACCAAGACTGAGATTTCCATTCATCTTACACCTTTAAGGGCTGGTCTACACTACCGCTTAAGTCCATGTAACTTATGTCACTCAGGAGTGTGAAAGATTCCCCTGTGCGACACAAGTTACATCAACCTAAGCCTTGTCCACACCAGAGCCATGTTGGCGGGAAACACTCTCCCACCAACATTATTTCACCTCCACAAAAGGCGGAAGCTATTATGCCAACAGGAGAGCACTCTGTTGGCATAGTGTGTTTACAGCAGCACAACTGTATCGATGTAGCTGTGCCAATGTAGCACTGTAGGGTAGACTTGCCCTCAGAAACACAATTTTGGACACAACAACATTCCTAGCTTCTGTGAACCTGAACCTGGAAATGAAGTACAATTGCTGAGAAATTGCACATCACCAAGCAACTAGGCTATTCTATAATATATTTCACTTAAAGTAGATAGATTGTTCACCTAAATTCTTCTGTTGACTAAAAATGTTACTTTGACAGTGCAATGTTTTCTCTATGATTAAAGTTACAAGACCACTTAGGTAGAAAACAGATCAGTTACTTAGGGTTGGGTTTTGGGGTTTTTTTTTTTAAACTTGATTTCTGAACAAATAAGTACAGATATCTGAAACATGAACCTGGATTCAAAACAGCATCTACAAAAATCTATCACTCTTAATAACGTAATACAGTCAAACCCCGCAATAAGGCGCCCCACCATAACGCGAATCGCATATAAAACGCGATCACAATTTGGCCCCCGTTTAAGACATACAGTAATACAGAAGAGAGAAGTGCCAGGCAGGGGAGAGACGCTGTGGCCCTGCGCCTGCCAGGCACAGTGAGCACCGATGCCCGCAGCCCTGTTGTTCTCTGTCCCTGGCAAAGAATGCCCCCGCCGGCCGGGGACAGAGAGCTCCAGGCGCCGGACCGCGGCTCCTCTTGAAGCTGGAGAGAAGCCGTGGCCCCGCGGCTGCCAGAGACAGAGAACAACAGGGCTGTGGGCGCCGGTGCTCACTGTCCCCGGCAGGCGCGGGGCTGCAGCTTCTCTCCCCTGCTAGGCACTAGGGGCACTAGGCGGCGCACATCAATGCACTGCCTTGGGGACTACTGACGGGCTTGAAACCCCGCTATACCGCGACCCCGCATTTAGCGCTATGTAATTTTTTGGACCCCAAACATCGCAGTATAGCGGGGTTTCACTGTACCTCCATCCACTCTGTACTCTGAGCAAAGAAATATTGTAGCAGTCTGATAGAATGGAGTTGTACCAAAAGAAGAAATGGCATATAAAGGAGAAATACATACTACCAAATTAAAAGTACATTCTAATACTGCTCAGACCAGGTCCAAGTTATTTAAAACAAAACTTCTGAGATGTGGCTTTTTGTTCCTGCTGGGCCCATTTCAACTATTACCACTTTAACAGATGCTTTTCAGGGCTTTATTTAGTTTTAGTTATTTTGCCAAACAACTTTTTTAAAAGAAACTACACGTACACCCCTTTCTTCTTCTGTAATAATACATTCCTTATATAAAGCGTCTACCTCCCGCCCCCCAAAAAATTCCCCAAGTGGGTATTATCCCCATTTTACAAGTAGGGACACTGAAGCTAACAGGCAATGACAGAAACAGCCCTTAACTACCCACTCGACAATACTGCCTCAAAGAGTAATCTTTTCTGAACCTATGCAAACTTGTTTGATATAAGAAAGGTGCAAAAAAATTTTAGTAGTGATAGTAATTACTACTACTATTTCAAATGTGAGAGTATTTAAATACTTTACAAGCACTAATGAAGGCACAGATCCTATCCTAAAGAGCATAATAGATGAAGAATGGAGGATAAAGATGTAAAATACAAAAGACCATGGTGAAAACAGGTATCTATCATAGTAGTTACATGGTTTTGGTGTTCAAATAAATAAGAAGTTAATTGATCACTAGTCCCCTTTCTCTTCCCTCACTCCCAACCATCTTCCACAATTTAACCCTCTTATCTTTCTCTCATAGAAATTCCCAGATTCCACTCTCTTCCAACATTCAACAGTTCTTACATGCGATAAATAAAATAGGTAAGTAGATGGCTTAGGTCCTGATCATCCCTCATTTTAAAAACACATGGGGAGCTAGCTATGGAGGCGACCTTCCTACATCACTCTGAGTCTGCATTATCCTGCACTTCCCTACCTTCATCTTCCTGACAGCCAAACTGTGAGGGAATGACATTAGCAAGGATTACCCCTGATTGCAGCTACTCCTGGGATTTCCTATGAGAGGAAGTTGTAACATAGGTCCAGATTGTATAAATTTTCCAGGTAAAAAATATCAGCAAAAAGATAAGGAAGACACAGAGAGTCCCGAGCACATTCTTCTCTCATTCTCCTCTCCCAGAGTAGCCCTCGCCAATGTTCCCTCTAATTTTTTACGTCCATGTGCGGAATGAATTGTGTTATGTGCACCAATATGAAGGTGATGTGTGGTGGGGGTAGGGCCGAGGGGTTTGGGAGGGGGCTCAGGCAGAGAGTTGGGGTGTGGGCTCTGGGGTGGGGCCAGGGATGAGGGTTTTGGGGTGCAGGAGGGGGCTCAAGGCCAGGGCAGAGGATTAGGGTTCGGGTTCTGGCTGGGGGTGCAGGCTCTGGGGTGCAGGCTGCCCAGGGGATGGGGGGAAGGAGGGAGGGCAAGGGAGAGAACTCCTCCCAGCCTCTCCTTGCCACAGCAGCCTGGGGCAGCAGCATCTCTCCCCGCCAGGGGAGCTCCAGGGCCGGGGAAGCAGCGCCTCTCCCCACTTGCACAGCCCTTGATAGCCTGCTGCGTGCCCGCACAGCTTAGAAGGAACTTAGGGCCCTACACCTGCACAACACCCTCCACTGGGTTTGGAGAAGAGGGAGATAGAAGGCAAGGGTGACTCAGCCCACCTTCTGTGTGGAAGGAAGAATCCCAGCCTTAGTTCACTTCTGGTGGAAACTGCAGAAAAGGTAACTACTTACAAAAGATTTTTAAAAAGGAGTACAAAGGCTTTGTGGGGCAGCTATGGAAGGGCATTCCATGCACAAAATGTATTGATGCAGAAAGCAGGGGGACAATTGTGGGATAAGCAGACAAACAGGGCTACAAAGACTGGCGTCACAGAGGATGGGAAATGATCTGATAAGGCAAGAGGAAATAAATAAGAAGGGACAGCGTTGTATAGGCCCTTGAAAGCAATCACGAAAAGCATGCACTCGATGCAGTGAAGATGGGTAAGCCAGTGCAGGGATTCAAAGAAGAAGAGAGATGGTCAGGTTCACATGCAAGATTATCTTAGCAGCTGCATTCTGTATGGATTGTAGGAAGTCATACGGCTACTGGGATGGCCTGTGAGGATGTGGTGGTGGTTAAAGTAATCAAGAGGTGTGATGAAGACCCAGAGAAAAGTTGTAGATATGTAGCCAGAAAAAAAAGGTTGGATCATAGAAATGCAAGTTACATAGGCAAAAAGTGGGAAGATTTGAACACAGTTTCAATTTCTGTGGTGAGGAAGTCAATTAGTGTAACAGCACAAAATCTTCCTTTTCTGATCTGTGCTGAACAGATATTTTGTGTATTATCTAAATTCAGGGCTCTACATTGTGACAGGTTCGGTCACAGAGACCCCTTTGGGACTGTCACCTGATGTGCTGAAACTACCTCTGAGCCCATTTTCCCTGTCAGCTTGGGACTTCAGAACTCTGTCTTGTTGAGCCAGACACGCAAGCCTACTGCAACACAGACCCAGGGTTCGAACCACATCCCCGAAGCTGCAGGCTTTAACTGAAAACCACTCGGCAGATACTCTTGTCTCCAGCACCCAGACACCCAGCTCCCAATAGGATCCAAACCCCAAATAAATCCGTTTTACTCTGTATAAAACTTATACAGGGTAAACTCATGAATTGTCCACCCTCTGTAACACTGATAGAGAGTTATGCATAGTTGTTTTCTCCCCCAGGTATTAATCAATCACTTACTCTGGGTTCAATAATAAACAAAAGTGATTTTATTAAGAATAAAAAGTCGGATTTAAGTGGTTTCAAGTAATAACAGACAGAACAAAGTAAGTTAACAAAGTAAAATAAAACAAAACACCGCAAGTCTAAGCCTAATACATTTAAGAAATTGAATACAGGTAAATCTCACCCTTAGAGATGTTCCAATAAGCTTCTTTCACAGACTTGACTCCTTCCTAGTCTGACCCCAATCCTTTCTCCTGGTACAGTCCTTGTTCCAGCACCGGTGGTAAGTAGGGGATTTCTCATGACTGGACCCTTTTGTTCCACCCCCTTTTATAGCTTTAGCCCAAGGCGGGACTCCTTTGTCTCTCTTGGTTCCCACCCCTCCTTCTAAATGGAAAAGCACCAGGTTTAAGATTGTGTCACTTGACACTGGAATCAATCACATGTCACTGTAAGACCTCATTCTTTATTACCCACAGGCTGGCCCCCAGGTCCACACGAAGGCTTGCAGATAAATAAGCCATCTACAGCCAACTGTCCTAGTCAATGGGTGCCATCAAGATTCTAACCCACCATTAATGGCCCACACTTTGCATAATTACAATAGGACCTCAGAGTTAACGTCATATTTCTAGTTTTAGATACAAGAATGATACATTCATACAAATAGGATGAACACCCTCAGTCAATAAGCTTTGTAAGGATACCTTACAAGAGATCTTTTGCATAAAGCATATTCCAATTACATTATATTTACACTCCTAAGCATATTTCCATAAACATATGGAGTACAACATCACATACCAGTTAAAGATATTTGTTGACCAATTTTTCATGTATAGATTATCTTTGTTTGAGGGATAACATCCACTTGAGACAATTAAAAATAGCATCAGTGAAATTCAAGAAATTTCAAGTCCATTATGTGTGTCTCCTTAAGAGTATTTAAGTATTTAAGATTTAAGATTTCCTAAATCTGTTAGAAAGTAAGACGACTAGAAAAAGAGAAAATATATCATATAAAACTAATAGAAATAAAATTAACCCAAACGTTAAAAATTTGGATAAGAAAAAGGGTGAGAACAGGAAAAGGTATGAGTCCGATCCCCACACCTCTTAAGGACAGTGGTAAAACTAACTTCAGTGGTTGTGTAAATGGGCCTATGTTTGCCCCTTTCGCTAATCTGCAATGCTATGACCTACTTCACTCCATTGTGTTACCTCTGCTCTGCAACACTTAGGTGAGCAATTTTATTATTTCCGTTGCACTCTGAAGACTGATAATAAGCCTCTAAGTAACAAACCATTAACAATGCCTCTAGACTTCAGCTGCAGCGGTATGCAGTTCAGTATCAGCAAGTTTCCATGGTAACTGAATATTAAATGAGACATGTGAAAAGGCCTCTAGTTCTTTCAGCCAAATGAAACCACCACTGCAAGCTCACTTGTAGCTATGAATACAAAGCAAAAAATCATGGAAGAAAATGTACTGCCATGACTTCAAAAGTGAAAGAAAGGTACATGCATGTATCAGGTAACATATATAATCAGCAAGAGGCAACAGAACATATTATCTAACAAATTCCACTGCATTTCTTACCACATCTGAACCTGAAATTAGCTGCAAGGAAGAGAAGCAAATTCCTATGTCACTCAAATTGTTAATATGTAAAGAGCCATGGCAATAAAGCAATTTAAGAAATACGTACAAGTAAAACACTTGTTTAAGAGACATGAAAGAGCACAGAAAGCAGTGTACAGTATCAAATTTTGCAAAGATGGTGCAAGGAATAGAAAGTGCATGACCTGATCTAGCCTGTACTAACGAAGTACTTCGCCCCCAAGACAGGATTCTGCCCTTGTCCAGAATTACACTAGGGGAGGCTGGTGGAAGGGCAACTTCAATTTACAAAAGAACTCTAAGGCCTGGTCTACACTAGGAGGTTATGTCGAATTTAGCACCGTTAAATCGAATTAACCCTGCACCTGTCCACACAACAAAGCTATTTAGTTCGACATAGAGGTCTCTTAAATTCAATTTCTGTACTCCTCCCCAACGAGGGGAGTAGCGCTAAATTCGACATGGCCATGTCGAATTAGGGTAGGTGTGGATGGAAATCGACGCTAATAGCTCCGGGAGCTATCCCACAGTGCACCACTCTGACGCTCTGGACAGCAGTCTGAGCTCGGATGCTCTGACCAGCCACACAGGAAATGCCCCGGGAAAATTTGAATTCCTTTTCCTGTCTGGGCAGTTTGAATCTCATTTCCTGTTTGGACATTGTGGCGAGCTCAGCAGCACTGGCAACGATGCAGAGCTCTCCAGCAGAGGTGACCATGCAATCCCAGAATAGAAAAGAGGGCCCCAGCATGGACTGATCGGGAAGTCTTGGATCTGATCGCTGTGTGGGGCGATGAGTCCGTGCTTTCGGAGCTGCGCTCGAAAAGACGGAACGCAAAGATCTCCGAGAAGATCTCAAAAGCCATGACAGAGAGAGGATACAGCCGGGATGCAACGCAGTGCCGCATGAAAATCAAGGAGCTGAGACAAGGCTACCAGAAGATCAAAGAGGCAAACGGACACTCCGGATCCCAGCCCCAGACATGCCGTTTCTACGAGGCACTGCATTCCATTTTAGGTGCGGCCGCCACCACTACCCCACCACTGACGGTGGACTCTGAGGATGGGATATTGTCGACGGCCGGTTCCTTGGAGATGTTAGCGGACGGGGAAGATGAGGAAGGAGATGAGGAGGACGAGGCAGTCGACAGCGCTTACAACGCTGATTTCCCCGACAGCCAGGATCTCTTCATCACCCTTACAGAGATCCCCTACCAACCGTCCCCAGGCGTTAACCCGGAGCCAGAATCAGGGGAAGGATCAGTCGGTAAGTGTTTAAAACATGTAAACATTTATTTTGAACAGAACAGGAATTTTAACAATATTAACAATGGGTTTTTCATGATTAGTTTGCCCTAGGCGCTCTACTTTTTAGTCCTTGCCAGTGCAGCTACTGGAAAAGAAGGTCTATATGTCCGGGGATAGAGCTAAAATCCTCATGGGACATCTCCACGAAGCTCTCCTGGAGGTAACTGGAAAGCCTTTGCATGAAGTTCCTGGGGAGAGCGGCCTTATTGGGTCCTCCGTGGTAGGAAACTTTTCCACGCCAGGCTATCATCAAGTACTCCGGGATCATTGCTTTGCAGAGCATGGCGGCATACGGCCCTGGTTTTTGCTGGCTTTCACGCAGCATGCGGTCTTTCTCTGCCCCAGAAATCCTCAGCAGAGTGATGTCGCTCATGGTGACCTGCTTTGAATTAGGGGAATGTTACTGTTGGGACTGCTTGCCTGTTCCTTTATAGAACTGTAACCGGCGGTTTACAGCCATGCGGTGGAGGCAGGAAAGGGGTAGCATACAGGGATCTTTCCCGAGGACAGCCGCGAGGGGCTGGGACAGGGGCAGAGTTCATGCTTGCCGGATTGCCAGCAGCAGGAACTGGCCAACGCTAGGAGCATTGCTTTGAACGTGAAAGGAGGGCACTGCTGTAATGTAAGTTTTAAGCAGCCAAAAGTCTACGGCTTACCATGTCAGCCTGCTACCTGAATTCCGCTGTCCTGCCCCGCTTGTCTGATCTCCAGTGCAAGACCACAGGCACTGAATGCGAAGGCCGAAAATTCGACCTTGTCCTGAGTGCGCATGTGATAGGTGCTGTGCATGGTCTTCATCACAGAGAAAGACTATGTCCATTGTTGACAAAAAATTATCTTTGAGGAATTCACTCCCTTTTTCCCATCCCACAGCTACGACTGTCTCCCGACCTACCCCGGCATCCCCCTCCCAGAGGCTGGCGCAGATTAGGCGGAGAAAGAAAAGGACATGGGACGACATGTTCTCAGAACTTATGGGCTGCTCCCAAGCCAAGGCAGCCCAGCAGACCCAGTGGAGGGAGAACATGTCCCAAATCCATCGATCACACATTGAATGGGAGGAGAGGTGGCGTCAGGAAGACCAGCAGGCGACTCAAATGCTGCTTGCACTAATGAGGGAGCAAACGGACACGCTCCAGCGCCTTGTGGATTTTTCGCAGGACCGGAGGCAGGAGGACAGAGCCCTGCTGCAGTCTCTCTCTAACTACCCTCCCCCGCCCACCCAAAGTCCCAAGAAGGAGGGGCGGCAGGGGCCGTGAAAACTGTCACTCCACCCCTGCAGACTGCTTGAGTACCAGAAGGCTCTCATTCCCCAAAATTTGATAAGTCCTTTCCTTCCCACCTCACCCAAGCCCCCGTCCCAGTTTCATCCCCTAACTGTGTAGTTGCTAATAAAAAAATACGTTTCTGTTAATTACTGTTTCCATCATGTTCTTTTACAGGAGAGTGTGTTTGAAGGGTGGAAGGGGGTTGGTAATTGGAGAGGACAGTCACCTTTACCAGGGTACAGACACGGGGGCAGGTTCAGCAGCAGGTCACACACACATTGCAGTCACTAGGCACCCTGGTCAGTCTGGGAGGTGGTTTTCATGTTCTGTGTGGGGGTGGGCTATGTGACTTTGTGGCGGGGGAGGGCGGTTAGAGATCTTATGCAGCGGTCCTTATCCTGGATCACAGAGCCACGCAGCAGGGGATCTGTAACCGTCCTCCCCCGCCACAAAGTCACATAGCTCCCACACACAGAGTCCCGAAAAGGAGGGGTGGCAGGCTCCGTTGAAACAACCAGTCCAGCACTGCGGACCGCTCTAGGAGCAGGAGCCTGTCATTCCTCAAGTTTATAAGCGTTCTTTCCATCACTACGCCCGCTCCCCATCACAGTCTGCGTCCCAGTTTCAACCCTTTACCGCGAAACCCGTAATAAAGACAACGGTGTTCATTAACAAAGTTCCATGTATTTTATTTTTAAATGTGTGTTGGAAGGGGGGGACGGGGTGAACGGGGTATGTAGCTGCAGAGGATAGTCAACATAAACTGAGTAAAGAAACGGGGGCAGTTCAGCTTCTCTTTAAACAAAGTTAATAGTCACAGGTTACCCTGCTCACTGAGGAACCTAGCTTTCAAAGCCTCCCGGATGCACAGCGCGTCCCGCTGGGATCTTCTAATCGCATGGCTGTCTGGCTGGGCGTAATCAGCAGCCAGGCTACTTGCCTCAACCTCCCACCCCGCCATAAAGGTCTCCCCCTTGCTCTCACAGAGATTGTGGAGCACACAGCAAGCTGCAATAACAATGGGGATATTGGTTTCGCTGAGATCAGAGCGAGTCAGTAAGCTTCTCCATCTCCCCTTGAGACGTCCAAAAGCACACTCCACCACTATTCTGCACTTGCTCAGACGGTAGTTGAACAGTTCTTTTTCAGTGTCCAGAGCGCTGTATAGGGCTTCATGAGCCAGGGCATTAGCGGGTAGGCTGGGTCCCCGAGGATCACTATAGGCATCTCCACATCCCCAACAGTTATTTTGTGGTCCGGGAAGTAAATACCTTCCTGCAGCCGTCTAAACAGACCAGAGTTCCTGAAAACACGAGCGTCATGAACCTTGCCCGGCCATCCGACGTTGATGTTTGTAAAACGTCCCCTATGGTCCACCAGTGCTTGCAGCACCATTGAAAAGTAGCCCTTTCAGTTAATGTACTGGCTGGCCTGGTGGTCCGGTCCCAGGATAGGGATGTGAGTCCCATCGATAGCCCCACCGCAGTTTGGGAATCCCATCGCAGCGAAGCCATCTATGATGACCTGCACGTTTCCAAGGGTCACTACCTTTGACAGCAGTAGCTCAACGATTGCGTTGGCTACTTGCAGCACAGCAACCCCCATGGTAGATTTGCCCACGCCAAAAGTGGTTCGCGACTGACTGGTAGCTGTCTGGCGTTGCAAGCTTCCAGAGGGCTATGGCCACTCGCTTCTGGACAGTCAGGGCTGCTCGCATCCGGGTGTCCTTGCGCTTCAGGGCAGGGGACAGCAGCTCACAAAGTTCCAGGAAAGTTCCCTTCCGCATCCAAAAGTTTTGCAGCCACTGTGATTCATCCCAGACCTGCAGCACTATGCGGTCCCACCAGTCCGTGCTTGTTTCCCGGGCCCAGAATCGCCGTTCCACAGCATCAACATGACCCATTGCCACCATGATGTTCACGGCGCGGGGTCCCGTGCTTTGCGAGAGGTCTGTGCCACTCTCAGACTTCATGTCCTCACCGCGATGCCGTAACCTCCTCGCCCGATTTCTCAGCATCTGCCTCTGGAAAAGGTGGACGATAAGGTGCGAGGTGTTGACAATGGCCATAACTGCAGCGATGGTCGCAGCAGGCTCCATGCTCACAGTGCTGTGGTGTCCGCGCTGTCACTCACCAGAAAAGCGCGCGAAATGAAATGATTGCCCGCCGGCGCTTTCAGGGAGGGAGGGAGGGCGGGCGGGCGGGAGTGACGGTTGGATGACGACAGTTACCCAAAACCACCCTCGACACATTTTTTTCCCCAGCAGGCATTGGGGGCTCGACCCAGAATTCCAATGGGCAGCGGGGACTGCGGGAACTGTGGGATAGCTGCCCACAGTGCACCACTTCCAATGTCGACGCTTGCCCCGTTAGTGTGGACTCAAAGTTGAATTACTGCCCTTAGTGTGGATACACACGTTCGACTTTGTAATATCGATTCCACATATTCGATTTAAGTAAAATCAAACTACTCTCGTAGTGTAGACATACCCTAAGATACATGCTCCGGCTAGAACCTCAAACCTATAGAATCAACACACAACAGCTGTTCTGGCTACCTCCCATTTTTTTGGGCCAGTTCTGCTCACTTTAGCTGCTATGCTGACCCCTTGTGTCTACTCTACTGCTCTCCCACTTGCTAATGCAAATGTGCCCCCGCCCTTTAAAAAAAAAAAAAACCACACACAAATCACGATCCTTAAACACAGTGGACCATTTACACTAGCATACCCCATCCAGACACTAGTCAATTTTGTCTACAGCAGGGATTCTCAAATTTGGGGTCGGGACCCCTCAAGGGGGTCTGAGGTTATTACATGAGGGGGGAGTGGGGAAGAGGTCATGAGTTGTCAGCCTCCACCACAAAACCCTGCTTTGCCTCCAGCATTTATAAAATGGTGTTAAATATATTTAAAAAAAAAAAAAGTGTGTTTAATTTAATAAGGGGGTCACTCTCAGAGACTTGCTATAGGAAAGGGGTCACCAGTACAAAAGTTTGAGAACCACTGGTCTACAGTAATCAGGAACTACCAAAATCACTGGTTTTAATTTAAAGAAATTAACCACAAACTGAGATTTCAAATAGCAGAGCCAAACTTGCAATAAATAATACATATACATAGTCTTGCCAGAATTCAATTTTTATAATAATTTTGATGGATAATATCAATGTTTAGTTTTAAGCATTATTTGTCTATTTGTATCAATTTAAATTTCACAGCTGTGAGAAATTATGGGAGAGCCAGACAATGGGGGGGGGGGGGGACTGACAATTATTTAATAACAGGAGAAGTTGAGATAAGAAAAATTATAGCTTTACAATACAAATTATCAACATCACATGTCAAAATATGCGAAGTAAATATAATTAAATCAAGCTAATAAGCTCTCAAGCACCATCTTTCTCACTCTGCCTATCTGTACATTAATATTAATGGCAGGGATTTTTGTTTGCATATAGTGAAACGGACATTTACTGATAAAAACCTAATCCTTCCAAGCCTATATATGAAAAAAAAGCAACCAACTGTGTAACACAGCACTGGAATATTCAGGTAAATATTGATTAGAGAGTCCCATATTTCAGAAACGAAATCATGGCAATTCAAGCTGTGGGCATACAGTTGTATCAAGAATAAAGGAGCTTTTATTATTGCCAATACTGTAAAAATATAGAAATACCAAAGTTTACTGAATGTTCTTGTAGTGAGGCAGTCACCCTGCTCCAGTGTGGAAGTGGTTAAAAACAGCCGTGGGAAAGGGCTGCCACGGGGAGTCAATCAGGAGCGGGTTTGATTCTGTATAAGAAGCCCTAAGAGAGAAGATGGGTCAAGGTCTCTCTCTAGCTGCTGAAGGAGCAAAGGGTACCTTGGACAGAGCAGTGCTGGGGAAGGGCAAGAGGCGCTGGGGAGCTCCAGCCTGGTAACTCCCCAGGTTGAGGCCTTGATAAAGGTCTACGCAGGTACTGGGGCTGGGAGGTGCAGCCCTGGAATAGGCAGAAGCAGCTGGTCCAACCCCCTTGCCAATTATGAGTGGTCAGTACAGACTGCAGTTTGCCCCAGTGAGAGGTGGCTTGGTGATGACTGGCTGTAGCCACTGTGGGCATAGAGGTAGGGGGTTCCCCTGAGAGGGGAAACCCGAAGTGTGGTGGTACTGCTAGGGCAGAACCCCGAGGTAAAGGGGCACTGGGGTTTGGGAGGGACACGAGGGCCTGAGGAAGGTGAGCCACCGGCCAGCAGAGGGCGCTCCAAGACTGGAAAAGCGCTAATTCCCAGATGACCAGCAGGAGGCATTGCACCGGTGAGTTTCGATCTTGCTACAGTTCTAAAATAATTAAGTAGAACTTATTTGACTTTAAAAATTGAGACAAGATAATTTGACAGCAATAGAGATTCAAAACAGGTAGAAATGTTATCCAAATTATCAGGAGATGCTAAAAGAAAGACACTCTAGAACTCTTTGTCCTGGAAAGTCCAAAAGGAACAGGCCACCCAAAGGTACTAGCATGCATGAGGAACACATATGGCATGCCAAAAGTACCTTTTAGAGCAGGGGTGGACAAACTACGGCCTGGGGCTGCATACGGCCCTTCAGACGTTTTAATCATGGCCCTCGAGCTCCTGCCGGGGAGCAGGCTCCGGGGCTTGGCCCGCTCCGGCGCTCCAGCCGAGGAGCAGGGTCAGGGGCTTGCCCTGCTCCGTGCGTGCAGTGGCTCCATGTGGCTTCCGGAAGCAGTGGCATGTCCCCGTTCTGGCTCCTACGCGTAAGGACAGCCAGGGGGCTCCACATGCTGTCCCAGCCCCAAGAGTAGCCTGGCCATGCCTCCGTATAGGAGGCAGAGGGGGAACATGCCGCTGCTTCTGGGAGCTGCTTAAGGCAAGTGCTGCCTGGAGCCTGCACTCCTGACCCCCTCCCACGCCCCAACCCCCTGTGCCCCAGCCCTGATGCTCCTTCCATCCTCTGAACCCCTCGGTCCCAGCCCAGAGCATCCTCTTGCAACTCCAACCTCCCAGCCCCACACCCCAGCCCCCGCACCCCCCACCCCAGCCACCTGCCCCAGCCTGGAGCCCCCTCCCACAGCCTGAACTCCACATTTCTGGCCCCATCCCAGAGCCTGCTCCCCCAGCCAGAGCCCTCACCCCCCTCCCGCACCCTAACCCCCAATTTCATTAGCATTCCTGGCCCGCCGTACAATTTCCATACCCAGATGTGGCCATCGGGCCAAAAAGTTTGCCCACCCTGTCTTAGAGTTAAAGAGACCTTGCCACACAGGTCAGGAAGGACCACCTTTGAAGTTGCATGCCACACGTGCTCTCAGAACGAAATGAATAGTTGGTACAAAGCCAAAGTGGCAAAATTGAGAACCTCTTATCACCCTCTTAAAGTGACCTGATGCTACAGGAAGAGGATTGCAACAAAATGTAAAAAAAGACTCACCAAAACTTAGAAATTGCAAACAACCAAATCTGCTGAAGCATTGTTGAGAGCTACTCACCAGCAAAAATGCAAACTGATGGAAGCATGATTGTTATAAATCTTGAGGTAGGGATCCAATATAGTAGGTTGGAGAAGGGACATAGGAATTGCATAACTAATCAGACACTGGTCAGTACCAAATGTTTCATAAGATACAAATCCACTATAATGGACAATTATGCAAGCATGATTATGGAGAAGTTTCCTTCAAACTTGTTCTTCCAAGGAAGTTAAGTTCTCAAGGTTGAATGTTTATAGCACTTACACAATTTTGCCCTCTTATTATTCTAAAAGCATGTATAAATCTTTTTGAATTTTACTGTGATAGGGTGCATATTCCACACAAGTGACGAAAGAGTTAATGTGGGCCTGAAAGGCAAACTATATTACCTGGCTGCACCTGGAGGATCTACAACTGGGATTTCAGATCTTCACTAGCAGTGCCTATCGGACCACACGTGAACCTCCCCTCTCTTGCACTATGCATGGGATGTACATACAGCACTGTGCAGTCAGACCGCCCCCCAGTTCCTTCTCTGCTACAGAGATTATGTTTTCGGCTCCGAAGCAAAGGGGAGGAAGATGTTACCGCACAGCCGCGGATAGGACAGCATATACGAGGACAGTGTCCGTTGAGGCCTCGTGCGAAGAGTGTAGTACTAGGCGAAAGTGTCTGTCAATGCCCATGTGGCAGCCTTACAAAGGTCATCCACGGAGACATTATTAAGGAAGGCAATAGAGGTAGATAGCGATCGTGTGGAACGTGTTCTGATTGCGTTGGTTGCCTCTCGTGAAGTTCATAAGATAAACATATATGCTGAGATTCATTTAGCAAGGCGTTGTTTAGATATAGCAGTGCCTCTGGAACTTTCGGTGGTGGAGAGGAATAATCGTGGTGATTTCCAGAAGAGTTTAGTCCTGTCCAAGCAGAAGGCCAATGCATGCCACACGTCCAGGGTGTGTAGCGCTGCCTCCTGTTGATTACTGTGAGGCGTCAGGAAAAAGAAAGGGAAGTGTATCAGTTGTTTGAGATGAAAAGATGTTGGGACCTTAGGTAAGAATCTTGGGTGTGGGCGTAGTGTAACTTTGTCTTTATAAAACACTTATGGTGGATATGCCATGAGAGCTGTAACAGAATAAAAACACAAATAAGGTGCTTTGCATGTTCTTATCTTTTTTGTTGTTGTTTCTTTTGCTTTTTTGGTTGCAAGGTTTTTTTAAAAACTTGCTAGCTAGTAAGTCTGCTTCTGTGAAAAGTGATATTTGTATGTTTGTTAATGTCACTTTTCAAAGCAGACTTGTTAGCTAGTTGGGAAGCAGTGAAAAGTGATATTAAACATGCAAATATTTTTCACAGCAGACTTACTCAGCCCTGGCAAGCTGGGGGACAAATTAAGCCTTGGATGGGAACATGGGTAGGGAAGCAGTGGAAGCCAAGGGTGATGGGGTGGATGGGTGAGGGGCCAGGGGCGGCAGCGGGGGCCAGGGTTGATAAGGGGGAGGGGGCGTGAGCCCAAGCCCAAAGCCCAGCAGCCGTAGCCTGAAGCCCAGCTGCCAGGGGATGGAGCCCACCGCTTTGCAGCCAAAGCCCAGAGCCTGAAGCCCCACGGTAAGAGCCCACTACCGTGTGGCCAGAGCCTGCTGCCCGCCACACCAGGGCTGAAGCCGGAAGCCTGAGCTCCACCACCACCAGGAAGGTGGGGAACTCACAATGGCTGTCTGCTCCTCCAATGTTTGTGGCTCAAGAGGGAGGCAGGGCCCAACCCCTCCTTGCTGCCTTGCCCCCCCCCCAATCACTGCCCAGGAGGCTGTGGCCGCAAGAAAAGCCCCTGGTGGCCGTATGCAGCCACACAGTGGCCGTATCCGAGAAACACTGATCTAGACAGAGAACATAGGACTGGGCTAGGTTCCAGGCCGGGGTAGGGTCTCGTATATGAGGATAAGAGATTTTTCAATACCCTTCAAGAGTGCTTCGTGAGCAGGTATGCGAAGATGGAGTGACCATCAATGAGGGAATGAAAAGAAGAGATTGCTGTCAACTGTACCCTAATAGAACTATTGGCCAATCCTGACTGCTTAAGGTGTAGAATGTAATCAAGAATAACTCTGCTGCATCAACCAGGTGTGAGGCGCACCAGCAATAAAAACTCATTGTGAATGTACACGTGTTTAGTCGTGTCACATCTGCTATTCAAAAGTATCTGTTAACCTGCTCAGATGCAGTCAATATCCTGACACCAGAAGAGGAGCCAGGCTTTTAGGGGGAGCATTTGGATTGGGATGCATCCTGAGTCCTGTGAGAGGAGCCACAGTGTTAGGTGGAGAGAAATCAGTCAGCATACCATCACACGTGGAAGGTAAGTATACCAGGCCTGTTGTGGCCAGGTTGGAGCTATTAGTATGACCTGCGCTCAGTCGGCCTCTATTTTGCGAAGACAGGAAGGGGGGTGAGGGGGGATTACAGGAGAAGTGCATCCCATGTTATGAGGAATGCATCTGGTTGAATATGGGGTGAAGTGCTCGCATATCCAGCTCCCACGTGTGATCGTGTGAGAATGTCCTGCTTTGTATGTCTGCGGTGGTATTCTGGTGTCCCAGAAGGTACGTGGCTGAAATAGAAAGGTGAAACTGGTTTATCCAGAACAACAGTTCGATTGTCTCCGTGCATAACAAGTGGTACCTCATTCCACCTGCCTGTTGATAGAATACATGAAGGCAAGATTGTCCGTCAACACTCTTACGGTGTACTGTTTAAGAAGAAGTAGGAAACATCAGCAGGCATCGCAGACCGCTCATAGCTCTAGGAGGTTGATGCGTAAGATGGATTCGGTCGACGACCATCTGCTCTGCACTATGTGTTTGTGTAGATGCGTTTCCCAAGCAATTAAGGAGGCATCAGTGGTTAGGATCATAGCTGGTGATGGTGATAGGAACAGAACTCCAACATAGACCTTGTTGGGCTGTGTCCATCACAGTAGTGAATCCTTGACTCACCCTGACATAGATAAAAGTTTGTGAATGCTGTGTTTGTGGGGGAGGTATACGGAATGGAGCCATGCTTGAAGACGTCGCATGTGCAGTCTTGCGTGTCTGACCACAAATATGGCTGCTGCCATGTGATGAGGTGACTAGACTCCAAGATGGGAAAAACGGAGCTAGTCGGTTGCCAAACTGTTGGAACATCAGAGATGGTGAGGATGACTGGAACAAGGGAAGGCTTCTCAGGGCCTCGACCACACCTTCAAAATAGTTGCTTTGGTGCTGGTGAGTGAGATGTAGCCCCTTCAGAAGTGGGGGGAGTCTACATTTAGTTGGAGCTTTTTGTCAACATCATTGGGTGTGGTAATGTCACTGAGGGGTGTCCTGTTGGGTTCGGGATCATGAGGGGAGTTGGTACTTCCCCAAGTGTCTCTGGTTCTGGCGTGTATATCCTGAGAGAATGAAGTGTAGCTTGGAAGTCTTTAAGGGAGTGCAGAGAGTTATCTGTGTGTTCCCAGAATAGTTTCTGTCCTTTGAATGGTACGTCCTATACTGTGGTTTGTATCTCCTTAGGAAAGCCCAAGAGATGTAGCCATGATGCAAGTCTCATGACCATAGCAGTTGCAATGGATCGGTGACTGGAGAGTCTAAATGAGGCTTGTAGGGCCATACAGGCTAGGTGGTGTCCCTCCACTATCAAGGACTGGAATTGCTCCTTTTTAGTCTCTGATCAATCATGGCTAAGTTTCTCCAATTTAAAGTAGTTTAGATAATTATACTTGGCCATGAGAGCTTCATAATTTGAAATCCTCAACTGTAGCGTGACTGAAGAGTATGTCTTGCATCAAAATAAGTCCAGGCATTTCCAATCTCTGTCTGGATGGCTAGATCAAGATTGGTACTAACGGCCTCTCTCCTGTGCCACACTGACCACTAAAGAATTTGGAGTGGGATGTGAAAATAAAAATTCAGCATCCTCTGCTGGAATGTAATATTTTCTATCAGCGTGTTTGCAGGTCAGAGGGATGGAAGACGGGGTCCAACACAGAACCTTTGCAGGTTCGAGAAAAGCTTCACTGATTGGAAGTGTGATCTTTGCGGAAGAGGATGTGTGGAGGATATCCAGCAGTTTATGCTACCAGTCTTTGACTTCCTCCAGTGGGATCTGTAGGGAGTCTACAATCCTATGGAATAGATCTTGAAAGTGCCTGAAGTTATCGGCAGATGTAGGGGATGGAGGCATAATCGCCTTCTCAGGTGAGGAGGAGGAAAAATGTAAAGTTGGGGAAAGCCTGCTTTTTCCTCATCTTCCTCCTCAGTTGGTACTGGTGACGGTTCAACTTCCTGATGGCAAGACGCCAATGGAGAAGGGAGGAGGAGGTCTCCAGCTTTGATCTCTGGGAAGGTTCCTGAATGGTGCCCCGTAAATAGCACAAGGGTCCCAATATGGCCAGTTTAGTGGGAGTGGCACATGTGACTGCATCCATGGTGGTCCCTGCCAGGATTGGGGGGTCGTATAGCGAGGATAACCTGGTGCAATTTGCCCTCGTCCTCCTCCTCACTGGGGAAGATCCTCGGCGAAGAGAGGGAGGAATGTTGAGAGTCTAGAAAGGAGGGTAGAAGTGGAGGGAGGTCCAGTCGAAGAAGGGGATACTCAGGAGCATCAGATATCAGAAGGTCTTTAGGTATCTGAAGTCTTGTGGAGGAGGAAGGAACATCATCAGTGCTATTGTAAGACCAGCGCCAAAGAGAGGGTCTACATCCCTGAAGTTTCAGAAGATGGAACCAGAGATTTAGCTCGTGCCAAAGACTTGCCTGGTGCCAATGGCTTTGTTGGTGCCAGAAATGGCATTAGTGCTGTAGCTCCTGCAAGTGGGCTGCCTTGGTCCTCAAAGCTGGGAAACAGCACCAAGGGCTGAAGGTCTGCCTGGATAGGGACTTTAGACAGGTTTCTTTAAGCTAGTACCAGAGATACTTAGACAAGGCCTGGAGCTATGTCCCCTGTCAAATGAGGTTGAAGCCACCAACCTAGCTGGGGACAGTGTTCTGGTGGGCTGTGGCTCAGAGTGAGAGGAGGAGGAAGCCCATTTCTTGTCATCCGCATGCTCACAGGATGACTCTCTTGACAGGGCGTGGAAGAGTGGGGTTGACAAATGACCTGGTAGAACATGAGGGCCTCTCTGGGGCAGAGTTCGGGTCTGATGCCGGAAGAAGTGATTTCTCCATGAGAAGTTTCAATCCAAGGTCCCTATCTTTTCTGGCTCTGGGTTTCAGGTCGAAGCAGTGAGATCACTTTTGAGGAACGTGTCCCTCTCCCAGACAGCAGATACACTGTGGGTGGCCATCCATTATTGAGAAGGCAGCCCCGCATAAGATGAACTTCTTAAACCCAGGAGAGCCAGGCGTAAGAGTGAAGGGAAAAGGGCTTCCAGTTGGGAAGTGGGAAAAACAGAAGCCTAATCTAGGAGAACTGTAAAGATAAAAGTTAATAAAAAAAATGTTATACAGATAGAAGAAGGAAGAACAAGAAAAACAACTAGCTACACTATCAGGTAAGGCACTATATGTAAGGGAATAGGAGAAGCTGGCTCTGCTAGTGGATTCTATCCCAGACCAAAGGCAGTAGACAAAGAACTGGGGGTGGTTGGACCGCACACCACTATATATACACATCCCGCACACACACGACAGAGGGGAGGTGCACATGTGCAGTCCAACAGGCACAGCTAGTGAAGACTTCTGATCCCAGGTGCAGGGGGTGCGGCTGCACCTACAGTGGAGCACCCACAGGGATATCACTCAAAGAATAACTACTCAGTTTCCTTCATAAAGTCTCATAAAAGGATTTTTGCCAAAGGTTTATGGAAAGTCTAAGTAAACTATATCTTTATTGCTCCTTCAAGAATTCAATTAGGAGAGGCACAGACACAACACTGGTTTAGCCCTATGATATTTAATCTAAGTGCTTAATAACTGTTTGAAGTTATTTCAACTACTATACCTGGTAGTGATGTTAGGCGTGATGTTGAAAATTCCAGATCCTAGCACTTTAAAAAACCCTCCAGCAAAGCTGCTGATTTTAATGACCGGTATATTTTTGTTAGCAGCTAAGCTACTTAATTCTTAAGGTCCTTCAGAACTCTGGAGAATAGCATTTGGTCCTGGTGACTTGCTGCAAATTAAATTATCACTTTTCTTACAACACCTTTTCTTTGCATACCACAGTTTCTGACAGCACCTTCCTTTTAGTTACCTGAGAACAAAAGCCATCTACACATTCTCTGTTGTCAAGACTGATGCAATGAAAGCGTTCAACTTCTCTGCAATGTTTTTAATCCTCAACAATTCATCCCTTGACCCGATAGTCTAGCAGATCCAATGACTCTCTTGCAGGCTTCCTACTTCTAGGTAAAGTATTTCTCAATGTTTATAAAGCAAGTAGAGAGACACAAAAATACTTTTTGCCATCTTATACCTAAGCATGTCATAGTTTACGTTCCTTTCCATTGAGCAGGATTTTTTTTTAATTATATTTTTGGCTTGAATAAACTCTTATAACCTGCCATTTAACTGGAATGTTTAGGGAAGGATACCTAGTCAACAGAATGCACCTGACATCTAGAAACTGCAAGTAATTTAACACCTGCATTCACACAGAATCTCAGGGTTAGAAGGGACCTCAGGAGATCATCTAGTCCAACCCCCTGCTCAAAGCAGGACCAATCCCCAGACAGATTTTTGCCCCAGATCCCTAAATGGCCCCCTCAAGGATTGAACTCACAACCCTGAGTTTAGCAGGCCAATGCTCAAACCACTGAGCTATCCCTCCCCCCCGTTATCTGTATATTAAATACTTTTCTGTATATCCTAAAACCAAAGTGCTTGAAGGCAATCTTAGAGAAGATTTGACAGTCCTCAACAACATCGTGATGGCAGAATTTTCTACCTGCCTCCATGGAGATGGTTCACAGAGGCAGATAAGGCAATCAGGTGGTCCCTTTCTGCGCAAGAAGGATAATTTACCTTCTTTTCACCCTAAAAAAAGGAGGTTAGAAAATAAAATAACTTAAGAAAGCCCCTACCTTAATTTCCTAAAGGCTATTGATAAGGGTTTATTTTAGCATCTCTCTGAGAAATCCATCTTTTCTAGGTTCTTTCTGATTTGTGGTGTTTTCCTTCATCCTTTGTCTTCTTCTAGACTATGTCTACTCTGGCAACTGAACGACAAAACTTGTGTCTTTGGAGGGAGGGGCGGGTTAACACCTCTGAAAGACAAAAGTCCTGCCGACGACAAGCGCCTGTGTGAACAGCGCTTCGTCAGCAGAAGTGCTCTCCTGCCATCAAAGCTAACGCCACTCGTTGGGGGTGGAAGGTTTTTTTTTGTCAGCAGGAGAGCTGACAAACAGCAGCTACGCTGTGTGCCTTTTAGCAGCACGGCTGTAACAACACAGCCGTGTTGCTAAAAGCTGCGTAGTGTAGATATAGCCCTAATGAAAGGGGAAAAGGGAGCACAGGAGTTGAAGAACAGGCTTTATGCTTCTAGTGTAAGAAAGAAAGAAGAGGGAAAATTAGTGGATAGGAAGTGGGAAAGCCGGTGTCTTTATATCAGATGTAGTTGACAGGTTTTTCGCCTCCTTGCTTCCTAGCTGGTGGTGTTATAATGCCGATTGCGTGGGATGTTGTTGGATAGTGCAAGTGAGGTATGATCAGAAAAGTATCTCCCATCTGTTACACTGATATTGTAACAACAACTTCTAGGACATATTAAAGTGACTTCATATCAGGAGAGAGCGAGCCTCATGAAGATGTTTCTCCAACTTGCAACTCAAATTGTAAGCCTCAGCTAGGGCATAAGTAGCACACTTTTCTTCTATCGCCTTGAACACTACCCTGCACACAAGACAGCTCTCAAATTTCTCACAAGGTAGACAGACGCTGGACAAAGCAGAAAAGAGGCTGCCTACCATGAAATCTGTAACTTCTAGTTTGTCTATCTACATTGCAGCAAGACTAGATCATCTGCCCAGATGATGAGATGAGGAGAAAAAAAGACCAAGGTTTTCTATTACATTTGACCTCTTACTGTGCAAATTGAAATCTAAACATTTTTGTAGTAAGATGGCTTACTATTTTAGGCCCAGTTCAGCAAGTTACTTACACATGTCTAACCTTAAGTATGTGCCGTCAGTATACTGATCAGAGCCTTAGACAGAAACTAAACACCTAAATCCCATCATAGTGAAGTTACCTACTGTACCTGGATGCTGTAGCAGATGTGTGATCATCATTTTTAACAAATCTTTAATTAAAACAATCCAGACAGTACAACTGGCCCTGATTCTCTTAATACTTATACACATGCTTAATGTTAAATTTGAAGTCAGTGGGTCTATGCTCATGTTTAAGGTTAAGCACATGAGAGTGTTTCAAGGATCTGGGTCTATATAAGCTATAGAACTGAACCTAGAAATACAAAACAAGATGATTTCAAAACTTGCAAATACCTTATACAATCCAATGCCAGGATCAATGAGAAATGACCGAGCAGATGTAGATGGCTGATTGGGCGATCCACTCCCTGTTGTTCTCTTGACTTTGTTCTTACAGTTGGCAACAGCACACGGGTTGACTTCTCCATCCTTATTAGTCAAGGAAGTGGTAGGAGCATCAGACTCAGTCCGTATCAAAAGCTGAACGATGTCGTTTAGTCCAACATTGTAATCGAATAAAGTATGTCCATCTTCCAGCTGTCAAAAGAGTAGATTTTATTTTGCAAAGCTCCATCTTAAGAAATATTGCTAAGATTCCCTCTTAACACAATAATTCCGTAGAATAGAAAATTGTAATGCATTTTTTAAATCACTAATTAAATGACTTCTATGAGGTCATTGTTTTTGTCGGTTTCTTGCTAGAAGTGAACAGTAAAACCCTTAAGTTCAATGGGACCAAGATTTCACCCAATGAGATTACTCACAGGCATAAAAACTATACATGTGCATCTTTGCATGATTTGGGCCTTACTGTATACATAGGCGCCGACTCCATGGGTGCTCCGGGGCTGGAATACCCACAAAAAAAAAATTGGTGGGTGCTCCCCGTGCCGCTCCCCCACCCCAGCTCACCTCCCCGCCTAAGTGCGCCGGAGAGTCCAGCTTCTCCCCCCTCCCTCCCAGCGCTTGCGCCACGAAACAGCTTTTCACGCAGCAAGTGGTGGGAGGGAGGGGGAGGAAGAGGAACGCGGCGTGCTCGGGGAAGAGGCGGGGCCGGGG
This sequence comes from Terrapene triunguis, assembly GCF_002925995.2. Taxonomy (NCBI): domain Eukaryota; kingdom Metazoa; phylum Chordata; order Testudines; family Emydidae; genus Terrapene; species Terrapene triunguis. Next base: position 2,208,821 of record NW_020699373.1, read on the forward strand.
ATTTGGGGAGGGGTCCAATGGGGCAGGGAGGGGGCAGAGTCGGGGCGGGCACGAGCACCCACCAGCACCAAGGAAAGTTGGCGCCTGTGGCCGTATGAGGGACAGTCTTCGCTCATTGATATATTTTGCTTTCCACAACGAAATCTCTGTACAACTTTTCATGAATGATGTACCCGAATACTTGGGACACTAATATCTAAACTGTCTTAAGTTTATTCACCTAAATTTGAATTATTGCTGATTATGTACTAACGTATCATATGACTTTTAAAAACAAACTTTGTATTTGTGGATAATCTAGCACTATACCCAAATGAACAGACACTTCTCAATCTGTGTATTATATAATTTTAACATTAGCTTTAATAAAAATTTTAAATCTGAGATGGTCCACTGAGAATGCAGATCACAACTACACTGTCTCCAATACAATTATGTGGTTAAGTGTGGGAAATGAAGTTTTACTGACAACCACTCTATTGTGTACAACGTCACAATTCAGCCTTTCCCAATCTTTTCAAAGCAGCAAGTCAATATTTTAGACTTAAATAATCTTTTACTATCACAGTTTTCTAAAATATCCAGACAGCCACAAAAGGGTTAAAAATAAAATTGAAAACAAAAATAGGTTTACCTTTTGAAACAAAGACAGAAATACTTATTATGTGAGATTATAATTAGAGAAAGAATGCAATTACCTATTTTAGGCCTTCAGGTTTCTATAAAGAACTCATCTGTATCAAGAGCACCCACAAACTGGATTTAGGAAAGAAAGCTTGCTACTCCAGGTTTAAGACCAGAAGGGGTTAAACATATGGGTTTATTTAGCAAGCGAGTCTTGTTAACTTGCCAGTTAAGAACTATGGCGCCCAAGCCACAAAGGCACTTAAATCTTAGACTTAGATGCCTAAATCCCAGATTTAGGCTCTACTGCAATCCACGAAACTCCTGCCCAGTCCTGTAGGCACCTAAACTCGGCATCTAAGTTTTCAAGGTAAAAACGTTCCATAGGCATCACTGGGCATTCTCAGTGTTGATTCTCTAGGCACCCAGACACATCTCCTATCTAAGCTCCAGAGCTATCCATGAACTGCGGGAAGAGAAGCATTCTTCTGCCTCAGTTGCAGGCAGGAGTGTTCTAACCACGAAGCTATGCGATATTCTGATGTGGGGCTCACTCAAATTCTACGGTTGCAGCTGTTCCACTGTGGATAAATAAAGTAGTGACTGAAGCAAGGGAACTAGACCCTGGGTCTCCCACCTCCCTGGTAGATGCCCTAACCACCATCATGAAATGTCACTCTCTCTGGTCAGTGACTATTAAACTATTCATCCACAGCAGAACAGTCACTCAGCCAGAGCGAGAGCATGAGTATGATTCTAGTCCAATAGTTAGGGCATCCACCTGAGAGATGGCAGACCCAGGGTCCAGTCCCATTGATCCCATCACTCTTTCATTATGTATCCATAGTGGAACAGCTTCGAAAGAAGAGACTGAGGGAACTCCACATTAGAATATCCCATATCTCAATGGTTAGAGCACACCCGTTCAAGTCCTACCTCTGTGTCTCCTTCTCCCCCTCCAGCAGAATGAGGCGGGGGGGGGGAGAAGAACACCTGGGTCCCCCACATCCCAGGCAACACTAACCACTGGGCTAAAAGTTGTAAGGGAGGGTGGAGGGGGAAGAGAAGGCACCTCCTCCCCACAGTGTGTGTGGAGTGAGGCAGGTGCCTAACTCATTCCCACAGAAAACAAGGTCCATCTATCTCCAGGAGAGGGGTTCCCATTCATGGATCATTAGCAGAAATAAGTGCCTCCCTGCAGCCTGGACTTAGGTGTCTATCTCTGTGAGACAGGCAGGGCTTAGGACACTACCCTCATTGGACTTCTTCCAGTGAGTTGGGGAAATAAAAAAAACAACTTATCCTACATCAGAATTTTAATCTTGTATGAGCATACGAAATGCTGGAAAACTAAACAAGAGGTGGGATCAGTATTCTTCCCCCACTTCTTGTATTCTTTCCTTCCCTTCAAAGAGAACGGCCATACTGGATCAGAACAATGGTTCATCTAGCCCAGTATCCTGTCTTCCAACAGTGGCTGTGAACCCCCCACAGCTCTCAGTGCCCCACTTCAGTCACTGCAAGTGCTCCTAGGGCTTGGCTACACTTGCAAGCTACAGCACATTAAATCAGCCCCAGGCGCCCTAACTCCTGAGGTGTCCACACCGGCAAGGCACTTAGAGAGCGCCCTTGGTAATCCACCACAAGAAGCATAGAGCTTGCTGCGCCCTGGCTGAAACGCCCGCGTGTCAGTGTGGATGATGTGTTGCATTACTGCGCTGTGACTGGCCTCCAGAAACGTCCCATAATCCCTTGAAGTCAAGTGGCCACTCTGGTCATTGTTTTGAACTCTGCTGCAGGCATGCAGATATCCCCTTTCAAAGCTCTGTTTCTGACAGCCGGCATGATTATCTGCTCCGGGACACAAAGCAAACCATTACTGTGGAATGCTGCTGCTGCTGAGGCAGGCCTGTGCATGTGAGAGAGGCAGGGGGTGAGAGGGGGATGATGTTGGGGTTTCCTCCTGCCGCTGTCTGAACTTAGATAGCATGTGACACTCTCTGCTCCCCAAAACACACACAACACACTCCCTGTCACACACATCCCATTTGAAAAGCATGCTGCAGCCACTTGCACAATGGGATAGCTACCACAATACACTGCTCTCTGTGGGGTTGCAAGAGCTGCTAATGTGTCCACGGCACTGTGCTTGCAGCTGACAGTGTAAACACATAGCAGCTTTCCCTGCTTGTGTCTCCGAGGGCTGGTTTAACTCCCGATGCCCTACATCTGCAAGTGTAGCCATAGCCTTAGTTACACCTACTAAGGGACATAAAAGGCAGTAAGAGGAGCTTCTATAAATACATTAAGAGTAAGATGAAGGAAGTGTAGGTCCTCTACTTAGCAGGGAAGGAGAGCCAGTAACAAAAGGAAAGAGGTGTTTAATGCCTATTTCGCCTTAGTTTTCACTACAAGTCAGTTGTTACTAGATCCTTAACGCTATTAATATTAACAAAGGGGAAGAAACTCAAGCCAGAGTGGGGGGGGGGGAAGCATTTAAATAAGTTAATGTATTCAAGTATGCAGAGCCTGAGAAATTCACCCTATGGTACTTAAGGAATTAACTGAAGCAATCTTGGAACCATTAGCAATTATCTTTGAGAATTCATGGAGGATGGATGAGGTCCCAAAGGACTGGAGATGTGCAAACACAGAACCTCCAAAAAAAAAAAAAAAAAAAAAAAAAAAAAAAAAAAAAAAAA
>NW_020699373.1:2212246-2255395 GCF_002925995.2 Terrapene triunguis
AAAAAAAAAAAAAAAAAAAAAAAAAAAAAAAAAAAAAAAGATAGCAACGAGGACCTGGGAATTATAAACCAGTCAGCCTAACTTTGTTCCAGTATCTATCCAGATTCAAATTATTAAACAATAAATTTAAGCATCTACAGGATAATAGCATTTTAAGGAATAGCCAGCATGGATTTATCAAGAACAAATCATGCCAAACCAATCTCATTTCCTTCTTTAACAGGGTTATTGGCCTAGAGGATAAGGGGAAGCAGTAGATGCAACATATCTTGATTTTAGTAAGGCTTTTTTAATATAGTCCTACATGACAGTCTCATAAACAAACTAGAGAAATGTGATCTAGATGAAATTATTATAAAGTGGGTGTAAAACTGGTTGAAAAAGACCACACTCAGAGTTATCATTAAATGGTTCACTGTCAAACTGGGAGAGCGTATCCAGTGGGGTCCCACAAGGATCTGTCCTGGGTTTAGTATTATTTAGTATTTTCATTAATGGACTTGGATAACGGACTGGAGTGTACACTTATAACATGTGGATGACATCAAGCTGAGGAGTTGCAAGCACTTTAGCAGACAGGATTACAATTAGAACAGTGTTGATCAACTGGAGAATTGGCCTGATATGAACAAGATAAAATTCAACAATCACAAGTGCAAAGTTCTGCACTTGAGGAGGAAAATAATAATAATAATCAAATGCACTACTACAAAATGAGGACTAACCGGCTAGGTGGTAGTACTGCTAAAAAGGATCCGGGGGTTATAATGGATCACAAATTAAATGCGAGTAATGATGTGATATATTTGTAAAAAAGGCTAACATTCTGTGGTGTGTTAACAGGAGTGAGGCCTCAGCTGGAGTATTGGGTCCCAGTTCTGGGCATCACACTTTAGGAAAAATATAGATAAATTGGAGAGAGCCCAGAGGAGAGCAACATAAATAAAAGGTTTAGAAAAACCTGACTATGAGGAAAGTAAAACAAACATAGTATGTTTAATCTTGAGAAAAGATCTGATAACACAGTCTTCAAATGCGTTACGGGCTATTATATAAAGAGGACTGTGATTAATTGTTCTCCACATCCACTGAAGGCAGGACAAAGAATTTGCAGCCAGGAAGATTTGCAGGATAGTTAAGTATTAAGTTAAAAGTAGTTCTAAATTTCTGTTAACCTCATTTACGTCTACTACTGGCTAACAATATTTGCCAACTAGAGCAACAGCCTGCAAGCTATACACTGCAAAACTGCTATCCAACAGCTTCATGATACAGAATGTTAAGTGATTCTTAGGTGCCATGTCTCCACCTGCCCAGCTAAATGTATCATACTTCTTTAGCCTCACTGCCCTTCCTTGGGGCGGAGGGGAAACTATATTCCCCTCTTAAGGGTTACTACTGCTATAATTTGCAATATAGACAGACTGACTGGGAATGTGTACAGATAACTTTCCTTTATATTTGAACATTTTCCCATGTACGTGTGTCAGCTTTAGTGAACCAAAATTGTTTACCCCCCCCCCCCAACCTGATAATAGTCCTAAAGCACTATAGCAAAGTAGGTAAAAATCAATGGTGCTACGCCTGCTCAGAACTGCTAACTATTTCTGATCACTAGTGTGGGGAAATAGAGCAGGGGAGCCTTCTTTTTGATAGCCAGAGCTTTGAATCTATGGGCCTCGAAATAAACCCTCCAACAGAGATCTGTTATGCTAATGGCCTTTACACAGAGTAGGGCAGGCCTAAGGCCTGAACTAGATTTCACAATTCCCTGCCAAACTCAGTCAAGGGTCATGTCCAGAGGAGGGGGGAGGGGCAAGGAGGGAAAGAATAAAAGAAAAGCCCCAGCAGCAGCACTAATGAAATATGTTCATGGCTGATGAAATATAATAACCGCTTGTGTGAAGCAATAGGTAACTTTAGCTAAATGCAAACTGACTCATGCAGCTTCTCCTTTGAATGATCTGTGACCCACTCCGTGATTCCAGCTATCTGCAAAAATAGCCAATCATAGATCCTCTTTAGGCGTCCCATGGAACCCCCCCCTTAATCTTTAGCCAAAAGACCCCGGAAAATAACGTGTCTTGAGAAATGTACCCAAACTGGTGCCACGTACCACCCCTGGGGAAAACCACCAAGCGCCCCTCTACCCAAATAAACACCCACTTCTCGGAAAATTAATGAGGAAGGTACCGGGGGGGGGGGAGGGGAGAGACTGACCCCAACCCTACTTTCTTAACTCATGACTATTGTTTGTACTTTGCTTGCGATTTGACGAAATAAAGCAGCCTACGAGCTGCTGCTCGAGGTGTCAGTCTTCGGACTGCACCCTAGTGCACTGGTATGTATGTCAATAAACTGGCCTCAGGCTTGAGTCTTTGAACTAAAATGACTGCGTGGGGGTCTTTGACCACAACACTAGTACTAATAGATATAAAAAAGAGTGATAACTATGGCAATGGTCTTCTTCCTTGTTCCTCACAAAGGATCTCTTGTACCTTTAATTCTTCTATTCAACTCAACTTCAGCTGAGCCACAAGTCTTGCTATTAGAGCACCAGGGAGAGTAGCCTGGGCATAGCTGTAGAAACAGGACTTAAGTGGTTATAAAGAGAAGCAGAACAGGAAATGTTTAGACTGACAATTTCCTTGTATTCCAAAATGGTTGGGGGTTCTTTTTGAAGGGGGAGGAGTAGTTCGTAGTTCAGGGTGAATAAAGAGATTCTTTTTTAAATCTCTATTTTAATTAGCTAAATAAACGTACCTGAATTAAATCTCAAATTGACAATCTACGTTAAAACTTAATGTTACTATAATCTAGGGTTGCTGATTAATCGAAGTTAACTCATGCGATTAACTCAAAAAATCGAATTGCGATTAATCGCACTGTTAAACAATAGAACACCAATTGAAATTACATATTTTGGGAATTTTTTTTACGCTTTCAAATAAAGTGATCTCAATTACAATACAGAATACAAAGCGTACACTGCTCATATTTTTATTACAAATGTTTGCACTGTAAAAATGATAAAATAAATAGTATTTTTCAATTCACCTCATACAAGTACTGTAGTGCAATCTTGATCATGAAAGTGCAACTTACAAATGTCGATTTTTGTTACGTAACTGCACTAAAATACAAAAATCTGTAGAGCCTACACGTCCATCCAGTCCTATTTCCTGTTCAGCCAATCATTAAGACAAACAAGTTTATTTACATTTATGGGAGATAATGCTGCCCGCTTTTTAATTACGTCACCTGAAAGTGAGAACAGACGTTCACATGGCACTGTTGTAGCAAGGTATTTATGTGCCAGATATACTAAACATTCTTATGCCCCTTCATGCTTCGGCCACCATTCCAGAAGACATGCTTCCATGCTAATGATGCTCGCTAAAAAAAAAAGTGTTAATTAAATTTTCGACTGAACTCCTTGGGGGAGAATTGTATGTCTCTGGCTCTGTTTAACATGAAATATATGGCAGAATGCGGGTAAAAGTAGTCTTGGATGATGACTCAGCACATGTTCGTTTTAAGAACACTTTCACTGCATATCTGACAAAATGCAAAGAAGGTACCAATATGACATTTCTAAAGATAGCTACAGCACTCGACCCGAGGTTTAAGAATCTGAAGTGCCTTCCAAAAAATCGAGAGGGACAAGGTATAGAGCATGCTTTCAGAAGTCTTAAAAGAGCAACACTCCGATGAAGAAACTACAGAACCCAAACCACCAAAAACGAAAAATCAACCCTCTGCTGGTGGCATCTGACTCAGAGGATGAAAATGAACATGCATCGGTCCACACTGCTTTGGACTGTTATCGAGCAGAACTGGTCATCAGCATCGCCGCATGGCCTCTGGAATGGTGGTTGAAGCATGAAGAGACACACGAATCTTTAGCGCATCTGGCATATAAATATCTTGCAATACCGGCTACAACAGTACCATGCGAATGCCTGTTCTCACTTTCAGGTGACATGGTGAACAAGAAGCGGGCAAAATTATCTCCTGCAAAGGTAAACACGCTTGTTTGCCTGAGCTGAACAAGAAATAGGACTGAGTGGACTTGCAGGCTCTAAAGTTTTACACTGTGTTGTTTTTGAATGCAGTTATTTTTTGTACATAATTCTATATTTGTAAGTTCAACTTTCATGATAAAGAGACTGCACTACAGTATTTGTATTAGGTGAACTGAAAAATACAATTTCTTTTGTTTTTTACAGTGCAAATATTTGTAGTCAGAAATAAATATAAAGTTAGCACTGAACTATTTGTATTCTGTTTTGTAACTGAAAGTGTAGAAAACATCCAAATATATTTAAGTAAATGGTATTCTATCGTTTAGCAGTGTGATTTAATTGCACGATTAGAGATGTATTTTTTTTTAATCGCTTGACAGTCCTACTATAATCTATTAATCATTTCAACTCACTGTTTTCATTTAATCAATACATATTTACTGTCAAAGTTTTAAATAAAGTCAAACCATGGAATTGGTGGAAGACTCTGGTTAAGTACCTGGGAAACGAAGTTTGCTGCAGTTTTACACCAGCTTTTGACAGCAGTAATCTCTCCTGCAGGTGCAGAGCATGTTTTCTTCAATTTATTCAGCTAGTTCAATTCAATGACAAGCTTATACAAAGGTGAGAACCCAATTGGGAGTTGAAAAAGCAAAAAAGCATATTTTTATTCCAATTCATAGATTGGAAGGGGAAAACAAAGTGTGAGAGGATGATATCTACTAGTTCTAGTAAAAAGTATTGAAAGATATGGCAACCAGAAAGGAGAGACTACGGATAATGCTTCTTTTTTGTTTAGTTTTAAATGCAACACGTTTTGATAACCTTATTTTTCTTGTCGTTTAAGGTAGTTTTATTGAATAAAAAGCCATTCTTGTGCATTTAAAAATTTCTACTTAAATGATACAAGTGATGAGAAAAAGAGTTAATCACCATTTTCTAAACATAACTAAAAATTAAATCTGACTAAATATATTTTAAGCTATAAATGTATAGCTAATGTGTCCCCTGGTTAGCAAAAAGTAGCATCTAATTTAGTGTAAAGGCCATATTTAGTTGCAAATCAGTATGTTCTAGTGCTTTAATAACCAAATGACAATCAACCTCATTAGGGAAAGAACTGAAGCACAAAAACAAAACAAAATTATAAGTGAATTATCTACATTATGGTTTCCTGCTTGCCAATTTAAGGCATGATTAAAATTGGTAATTTAAAAAAGTCATCCTGTTGTATTCCTCCTCTACCCAAAGAGGTCCCAACAAGTGATTTCTTGTTAGACTGTGCTGAGTAAATAGGAAGATCCACCCTGATTCTTAATCCTGTAATAGCTGTTGCATATTGGAAAATGATTTGAACCTCTTGAGATCTGTCAGAGTTACTGTATCTTCAGCTAATATTCCTTTTACTTTAAATTTACCTAAACAGTGAAATTAGTTATGATTCAAAATAGCTTTTGTTACTCTACTCAGGAAAATATAAACCCATCTGAGTGTTCATTGAGCTAGTTACATTACCATAATTCAGTTCAACTAGAATTCAGCAAAAAGCAAGGCACTTCTCATTCCAAATGACTGCTTTTACAGCTACAAACTGCATCAACTGTCCTTGTAGTAAGTCTGTTCAATACACACTTGAAAAGATAGCCCCTTTAACTGAAAGTAAGCCACTTCATAAGTTTCAGTAATGTTACTTCCATGTAATCCTATTAATATTAAAAGCACTTTTCCTCAGATGTATAAAGGAAAAGTGTTTAATTCAGTTTTAGTTCAAGTAGTACCCTGAAGTTTTATAAGAAAAAAATGGCACCACACTGGTTGTTTCATTTGTTCTCCAAGTTTTCTCTCTTTCTTTTTTTTTTTTTTTTTTTTTTTTTTTAAAAAAACAGGGCTTGCTTAATTAAAAGCACTCTAAAAGTGCTGTTCATGATTCAGTTGAAGTTGTGTCCCCTTGGAAAGATTTTACTTAATATTTCTGAAATTCTTTATTCAGTTCTGAGAGAAAGTGGGTGCGGTAATATCTTTTATTGGATCAACTTCCGCTGGGGGGGGAGGGGGGTGAAGAGAGAGAGAGAAGCTTTTGAGCCACAGAGCGCTCTTCTTCAGATCTGGGAAAGGTACTCCCAAAATCACAGCAAAATGCAAGATGAAACAGAATATTTAGCATAAGTAGTTAACATATATTGTAAAGGCACCATTCAACATCCAGTGGGCAGTTACAACCTCTGCAGTCATAGGACAAAAAGAGGGGGCCAGTGGGTTACAGACTGTTGTAAAAAGCCATAAATCCACTCTGTGTTCAGTCCATGATTTTTAGTGTCTAGAAGAGTAACGAATTTAAGCTCCCAGGCTCATCTTTTGAAAGTGTTGTCCAGGTTTCTTTTGAGGACAGGATAGTGAGATAGAATGATCATTTTGTGAGAAGCATTCACCCAGAGGTGATGAGGTGTTTTTATCTTATTTTCCCATGCAGGTTTCAGCCACATAGTTGTTATTGGGGCGTTTAGTGCACTGGATGAGGTACACCACATGTTGTGATAGGCATGTGTAGGATCCATGGATCTTGAAAGATGGGGGGGGGGTTGATCCCTGTAGCAGTGGAGATACGGTCCAATAAACGATATTACCTCGCCCACTTTTTCCTCGCTAATATTCTGGGACTAACACAGCTACAACTATACCACATTATTCAGTTCCAAGCAGTTCCAGTGTTGGTCTGTCCTGTAAAAATTCTACAGCAGTGAGAACTTTTATGCTGCAAGTACTAGACATTAAAACAAGTCACGGAACATTTTAAAACAAATGAAATTTTAGTACAACATTTCAGAAGTTATAAAGTGTTTCTTCTGTGTATCTGCAGGGTTATAGTACCGTAATTCCCCCCCCCCTTCAAAACAATCTTGCACCTCAAGCAAGCTACCCCACCCTTCATAAAAAACTGGCTTCTGGTTACTGTGCAGCAATATAGTTCCAACCGTCTTTTTACAGGATGTTAGCCGCAAGGAAAGGGAAAAAGACTTCTGGTGCTTCAATTCTAGTGAGAATAGCAGCTGTAGAATTCTGGTCCAGAGGTATGCCAGGTCAATCACCTTCTGACAAGAGCCCAGATTCTGCTGAATCTGTCACATGGCTCATAATACATTAAGTGGCCAGATCCAGCCTACCGGTTAGGTACTGGATACCACCAGCTTAGTGGCAGCCACCTGATGCTGTGTGCTTGGTACTAGAAACATTTAGTTTCCTTCGATACCTTCTCTCCTGGGGGAAGCACCAAAAACCAAACTGCATTCAGCAAGACAGGCCATGAGTGGCGGATGCCTTCTGGACTCACTCAAACTGTCTCATTCAGTACCACAATGCTCTTACTGCAGCCCACAAATTGCTATGATTTGGACTAAGATTATACAAATCTTGAAATGCCCTATGTAGACAGTTAGGAGCTAAAGTCAAAGCATACAAGAGCATGAGACAGAGGCAAGTACCCTGGAGAGAGCCAGAAGCTCTTAAGCATTCAAGTGAAGCACAAGTCCCAAAAAGCACACTAGATTTGGTTTACAAAGGACTGAGGATCCTGAGCTGTTGTCTGTAGAACACATGGTGGTGATCTGGAGAGTCCTGGTCACATGGTGGTTTAGTTTCCAGATGCTATTCTATATTAAAATTTACAGAAAATCCCTTGTCCACACTGATTTTTATAACTCATAAGAATGTCAGTCCTGAGATGACTGACTGGAGGGAAGGTGGTCCATGAAAGCCAACTGCCCAATTTTAAGAAATTTGTGAAGCATGAGGTAGGACTTACAGTTCAGTAGTACTCTGTCAGAATTCTGCTTACATCTGACTAGCACTACTGCCTCAGACTGACAGACAAGGTGGGTGAGGTAATATCTTTTACTGGATCAACTGCTGTTGGTGAGAGACAAGCTTTTGAGCTTATGCAGAGCTCTTCAGAGTTGTCAGGCAACTAGTTAGCACTGTCAAGCTGTATTTTGTGAAAGTCATTAATATATCTGCAGAGAGATTTTATAAACTGTACCAAAGTCAGGGTGCATAAAGTCATTTAGCACTGATTTCTTTAAAGTGTTTACTTAATCAGATTTTTGTTTACATGTTGCTTGTTCTGCCCTGCTTCTCATTTTGTCTCTTAAAAAGCCAGAGACATTCACGTTAGCAATCTGTCTTCCTAATTATCTGTAGACTTTCTATTTATGTGGTTTCCTATTAAGGAGCATCATTTAATGTATCCATCTAAACCAAGTAAGTTTTAGGGTCCCATTAACACTCTCTGAGAACACCAAAACTCAGTCAGGAACTTAAAATATAGCCAGGTTATCTGCTTTTCGTTACCACCAACTTCCAATACACTGAACATTCACAGGTCAAGAAACATGAAATGATGTAGCCAGTTCTCCTACTGAGTTGCTGTGGCTAGGCATCTTGAAGCATTTTAAAAAGGAGACTGAGCCTGACTACATTTGAAATATTTATATCAGTGTTGCTTAGTAATATCTACGCTAGTGCAAACCTCCAGTGCTAAACCAATATACAGCCAGTGTCATTACATCAGTATAAATATCCTTCATATAGACAGACCTTAACCATCTTCAGAAACTGTCAGGCAAGTACACCTCTACCTTGATATAACGCTGTCCTCGGGAGCCAAAAAAAAAATCTTACCGCGTTATAGGTGAAACCGTGTTATATCGAACTTGCTTTGATCCACCGGAGCGCGCAGCCCCTCCCCCCTGGAGCACTGCTTTACCGCGTTATATCTGAATTCGTGTTATATCGGATCGCGTTATACCGGGGTTGAGGTGTACGTGCATATGAGCATAGACAGGTAGTGCAGCATTCACAAGTCTAACTATGTACTACAGTAACTCCCAAGAAGGGAGCTGTTTATCTATAATACATTAATATAAAAGTGACTAGCGATATCAACTGCAATCGCTAATAACAAAAAGTCAGAAGATGCAAGTGTAACTAGTTTTGTGATGGAACACAACTAATATAGCTGAGAAAGTTTTGAAAGAAAATTAGTGTAAGTATGAATGGCTTTCTGCATATATTCCAGAAGTTACTGGCTAAAGACTTTTAAGGGAAACAAATCACATCATCTATTGCCTGCCCTTGGTCCTGTGATGTAATGTATGCGGGTGAGCCCAAGAGGGCACAGAGTCCCACTGATACCAATGAGGCCTTCATGAACCCAGTTGTGGGATCAGAGCTCACATGATTAACTTATTTTGCAACAGCCACTTTGCAGCTACCAAATACAGCTGTATATTTGTCATGTCTCAAGTAGGAAAGTGGAATGCTTTTGCAGATTGCCTAAAAATTTGTTTCAGGATTAACCAAGAACTTGTAACTCCATGCTAGAAGAAAAATGACCACAGGAGAGAGACAGACACATGCTCGTTAGTTAAACCGCAAGCCTGCTCCTTGGTCATAGATAAGATTGAAACACCGTTTAATTCATGGAAGATGCTTATGGTGAGGTGCTTAGAGAGAAACAAATAGTTAATATAAATTAGAACAGGATACTGATCATTTGCTAGAAGCTAACAATATTCTGAAAAATTTGCTGAGGAGTTCCTTCAAATATAAAAACTAGTAGAAACAGAACTTGATTCTACAGAAGGAATTCATGTTCAACAGCTGAAGCTATTGAAATGTTCAAATCTGAGAACTCAACTACAATCAGATGTTAGTGTCTGACATGTCGTTTTCTAGCATGTGGGGGTTTATCACATGTGCCATTTCACACAAGAATCAACACGATTTTGGATATACAGAAGTAGGTTTCTCACAGAAGTAATTAGATTATGTTATTCACCTCATGGCAGTTTTGGAAAATTCAGAGATACCAACTAGTAACACTGAAATGAGACACTTAGTGTATCTAAAATTGTATAGTGAACTAGTCTAAAATTGTAACAACATAATTTCAAGCTATGATGGAACTTTAAAAACTACCTGAATCACCTTGATTTAAATTGCTCCACCCTGACTATATCAAAATAAGCTTGGAAATCTGTACAAATTCTGACAAGCTCAAAATCTGATCGCTTTTTAAATGCCCTTTCAAGAACTCTCTAGAGAAGCCCACTACCACTAGCTTCAGGTGCTCAAATACTACAGAGATTGTACTAAAGGGAACAGAACTGCTTGTTTATTCAGTAAGTTTTTCTAATGGTAGGTCAAAAACAGATTTCTTATTCTATCCAGATTTTATACACTCCCAAAAACTAGGACTCCTTGGAAGGGAGAAGGAATAGCTTTGGGTCAGTAAGACATTTCTGACCAAATTGAGAGATAGTTGTAGAGAACTATCCTCCATCCAAACTGCAGCTGCCATGAAGAAAGGTAACTGAGGAAAAGTTAAAGGGATCCAATGTGCTGACACAAGGCGCTTTTAGTTCCCTTCTTTGGGGAGAGAAAGGGTGGTGTGGAGGGAGGACAGTTTTACAAGTGAGCACGTAGACGTTCACTTAACCAAAACTGTGCCTTTCAGGAGGATCCTGGGGACAGTCTTTGGTAGCACAGCTTCACTGGAACCATGTTACCAGGAAGTCAGAGCAAGGAAAAAAGCCAACACCCCATATGGCTTGGAGGCACAGGGTTTCTGAGATGAACCTGGACTCCTGCAGATCCCAAGGGAGTTGCAGCTGTTGAAGGATCAAACACTCATTCCGCAGGAGGTCCCTGCCTCCATTTGAATAGTCTGGAGGAAGATCTGTAAAGGTAACCCAGGAAGTTTCCCCTTTAAGGACTTCACGAGAGTTAATTCAGCCTGTCATGTTACAAACATATAAAACCCTGAAATCAGTTTTATGGAGTTTATCAAGAGATCTTTCTGGACACCAGAATCAGTGATCATAAACAAGAGAAACTGATATCAAGAAAGGAGTTAATACTCATCAGGAAACACTTTCACACTACTTCTTGTTTCTCTGAGCAATTGGCTGAACAAGTGTGTTCACATTTGCGGGAGATAATGCTGCCCGCTTCTTGTTTACAATGTCACCTGAAAGTGAGAACAGGCATTCGCATGGCACTGTTGTAGCCGGTATCGCAAGATATTTACGTGCCAGATGCTCTGAAGATTCATATGTCCCTTCATGCTTCAACCCCCATTCCAGAGGACGTGTCCCACACTGATGATGGGTTCTGCTAGATAATGATCCAAAGCAGTACAAACAGACGCATGTTCATTTTCATTATCCAAGTCAGATGCCACCAGCAGACAGTTGATTTTCTTTTTTGGTGGTTCAGGTTCTGTAGTTTCCGCATCAGTGTTGCTCTTTTAAAACTTCTGAAAGCATGCTCCACACCTCATCCCTCTCAGATTTTGGAAGGTACTTCAGATTCTTGAACCTTGGGTCGAGTGCTCTCTCTTTAGAACGTCTTTGCATTTTGTCAAAACTGCAGTGAAACTAACACCACATGCTGGGTCATCATCCAAGACTGCCATTAAATGAAATATATGGCAGAATTCAGGTAAAATAGAGCCGGAGACATACAATTCTCCCCCCAAGGAGTTCAGTCACAAATTTAAATTAATTCATATTTTTTTTAAACAAGCGTCATCAGTATGGAAGCATGTCCCCTGGAATGGTGGCCAACGCATGAAGGGGCATACAAATGTTTAGCATATCTGGCACATAAATACCTTGCAATACCGGCTACAGAAGTGCCATGCGAATGCCTGTTCTCACTTTCAGGTGACAATGTAAATAAGAAGCGGGCAGCATTATCTCCCGTAAATGTAAACAAACTTGTTCGTCTTAGCAATTGGCTGATCAAGAAGTAGGACTGAGTGTACTTGTAGGCTCTACAGTTTTGCATTGCTTTGTTTTTGAGTGCAGTTATGTAACCAAAATAATAATAAAATAATAATAATAATCTATATTTGTAAGTTGCACTTTCACCATAAAGAGAATGCACTACAAAACTCGTATGAGGTGAATTGAAAAAAAAATACTATTTCTTTTATCATTTTTACAGTGCAAACAATAAAAATAAAGTGAGCACTGTACACTTTGTATCCTATCTTGTAACTGAAATCAATATATTTGAAAATGTAGAAAAGCATCCAAAAATATTTAATAAATTTCAATTGGTATTCTATTATTGTTTAACAATGCTATTAAAGCTGCGATTAACCGTGATTTGTTTTTTTAATTGCTATTAATTTTTTTGAGATCACAGGCGTTAACTGCAATTCATCGACAGCCCTAATTGGATGGCATTCCATGCTCTAAATTATAAGAGATACAGCCCAAGACAGTTAATCTTTGTCAAAAGTCTGATGTGTTAGACAGGTCCCAACTTTAACATGGTTTAAGTGTATTAAATCTTCCCCCCCCACTTAATCGTTGCGACATTGCCCTACCAAATTCACAGCCATGAAAAACGCATCACGGACTGTGAAATCTGGTCTCCCTCCGTGAAATCTTGTCTTGTGTGTGCTTTTGCCGTATACTATACAGATTTCACCGGGGGGGGGGGGGGGAAAAGGGGAGACCACCACTTTTCAAAAAGTGGGGGTTCTGGCCCAAAAGGGGGGTGGGGGGGGGGGGTCACAAGGTTATTTTAGGTGGATCAGGGTATTACCACCCTTACCCCCACACTACTTTCAGAGCTGGGTGGACAGAGTGGTGACTGTTGGCCAGGCACCCAGCTCTGAAAGCAGCGCCCCGCCAGCAGTAGTGCAGAAGTAAGGGTGCCAATACCATTCCATGCCATCCTTACTTCTGCGCCGCTGGTGGCAGCTCTGCCTTCAGAGTTGGAATCCCAGCCAGCAGCCACCGCTCTCCAGCTGCCCAGCTCTGAAGACAGCAGTACCGCAACCCCCTTTACAATAACCTTGCAACCACACCGCACAACTCCTTTTTGGGTCAGAACCCCTATAATTATAATACTGTGAAATTTCAGATTTAAATAGCTGAAGTCATGAATTTTTTTTTTTTTTTTTTAAATCCTATGACTGTGAAATTGACCAAAATGGACCATGACTTTGATAGGACCCTAGACATATCCATGAAAGTTGAGAGAAAGCTTAAAAATTCTCACTCATCTTCTCCGATTTCTAATGCAATAAAAACTAGCAGAAGTGTTTCTGTGCACCTGCAAAGTATATGGTACTAACCATACAGAACGGAAAATGGTTTCAGTAAGTACCGGCTAGCAAGAGCCCAAGGACAAAAGTATCACACTGCATACGAGCTTCTGTACAGGAAACCTCGCACTGGCCAAATCTGCTTGATGTCACATACATTTTGGATATTTTGAAGACAATGATGACATTCTGCACTATGTTAAATAAAACTGCGACCTAAACTTAATTTATCCAACCTGGATTGCATGTTTTAGACTAGAGTGCCTGCTTTTGTTTAAATATTCATTTAGCAGTGTACACAAAGTGAAGAAAGCCATTAAGCTACTGCACGTAGGTGACTTAGGCCTGGTCTACACTAGGCTTTTATGTCGAATTTAGCGCCGTTACATCGAATTAACCCTGCACCCGTCCACACCACGAAGCTATTTAGTTCGACATAGAGCTCTCTTAAATTCAACTTCTGTACTCCTCCCCAACGAGAGGAGTAGCGCTAAATTCGAAATGGCCATATCGAATTAGGCTAGGTGTGGATGGAAATCAACGCTAATAGCTCTGGGAGCTATCCCACAGTGCACCACTCTGTTGACGCTCTGGACAGCAGTCCGAGCTCGGATGCTCTGACCAGCCACACAGGAAAAGCCCCGGGAAAATTTGAATTCCTTTTCCTGTCTGGGCAGTTTGAATCTCAGTTCCTGTTTGGACATCGTGGCGAGCTCAGCAGCAGTGGCAACGATGCAGAGCTCTCCAGCAGAGATGGCCGTGCAATCTAATAGAAAGAGGGCCCCAGCATGGACTGATCGGGAAGTCTTGGATCTCATCGCTGTGTGGGGCGATGAGTCCGTGCTTTCAGAGCTGCGCTCCAAAAGAAGGAATGCTAAGATCTACGAGAAGATCTCTAAAGCCATGGCAGAGAGAGGATACAGCCGGGATGCAACGCAGTGCCGCGTGAAAATCAAGGAGCTGAGACAAGGCTACCAAAAAACCAAAAAGAGGCAAACAGACGCTCCAGATCCCAGCCCCACACATCCCGTTTCTACGAGGCACTGCATTCCATCCTAGGTGCGGCCGCCACCACTACCCCACCACTGACCGTGGACTCTGAGGATGGGATATTGTCCGCGGCCGGTTCCTCGTCGGACATGTTAGCGGACGGGGAAGATGAAGAAGGAGATGAGGAGGACGATGCAGTCGACAGCGCTGGCACCGCTGATTTCCCCGACAGCCAGGAGCTCTTCATCACCCTTACCGAGATCCCCTACCAACCGTCCCCATCCCTTACCCCGGACACAGAATCAGGGGAAGGATCAAGCAGTAAGTGCTTTAAATATCTAAACATTTATTTTTAACAGAACTGAATTATTTACAATATTAACAATGGCTTATTTCCTAAAGTGCTTTAAACATGTAAACATTTATCTGCAACAAAACTGGAATATTTACAATATCAACAAAGGGTTTCTCATGATTTCTCTGCCTTGGGCTCTTCACTATTTAGTCCCAACTATTTAAAAAAAATTTTACAATGTCCGGGTATTCATGATTATGCAGCCCAAGACGCTCCACTCTTTAGTCCCAGTGCACCTACGCGAAAATCCGGTCAATATGGCCGGGGATAGACGCGAAATCCTCATAGGAGAACTCCTCGTAGGTCTCATGGAGGTACAGTTCCAGCCTGTTCATCAGGTTCCTGGGTAGGGCGATCTTATTGGGCCCTCCGTGGTAGCACACGTTTCCCCGCCACGACACAATCAAGTATTCAGGGATCATCGCACGGCACAGCATAGCGGCATACGGCCCTGGTTTTTGCATGCTTTCCCTCAGCATGCGTTCCTTCTCGCTGTCCGAGATCATCATGAGGGTGATGTCGCTCATGATGCCCTGCTTTGAATTAGGGAGGGGAATGTTAGTATTGGGACTGCTTTACAGCCACGCGGTGGAGGGAGAGGGGCAGCATACAGGGATCTTTCCCTGGGACAGCCGCGAGGGGGTGGGACAGGGGCCAAGTTCATGCTTGCCTGATTGCTGGCATTGAGACTGGCATTGCTTTCAATGTGACAGGAGGCCAGTGCTCCTATTAAAGTTTTAAGCAGCCACAAGTCTAGGGCTTACCATGATTGCCTGCTACAGAAGTTCAGGTGTCCTGCCACGCTTCTCAGATCACTGCAAGACCACTGCAAAGACCACTGCAAGACCCCAGGCACTGAAGGCGAGGGCCGAAAATTCGACCTTGTCCTGAGTGCGCATGTGAGAGGTGGAGTGCATGGTCTTGTTCACAGAGAAAGACTAGGTTCTTTGTACACAACTTCATTTATCTGTCTCAGGAATTCACTCCCTTTTTCCCATTCCCACAGACACATCTGCGACTGTCTCCCAACCCAGCCTGTCAGCACACTCCCAGAGGCTAGCGCAGATTAGGCGGAGGAAGAAGAAGACACGTGAAGACATGTTCTCAGAACTAATGGACTGCTCCCGAGCCCAGCAGACACAGTGGAGGGAGAACTTGTCACAAATGCACCGAGCAGTCATGGAACGGGAGGAGAGGTGGCGTCAGGAGGACCAGCAGGCTACTGAAAAGCTGCTTGGACTAATGAAGGAGCAAACGGACACGCTCCGGCGCCTTGTGGATGTTCTGCAAGACCGGAGGCAGGAGGACAGAGCCCCGCTGCGGTCTCTCTCTAACCGCCCTACCCCGCTACCAAGTCCCACAACCCCCTCACCCAAAGTACAAAGAAGGAGGGGCGGCAAGGGCCGTTAAAACTTTCAGTCAACCCCTGCAGACTGCTCTAGCACTAGAAGGCTCTCATTCCCCAAAATTTGAAAAGTCCTTTCCTACCCACCTCACACAAGCCCCCGTGCAAGTTTCACCCCCCACGTTTCATGTCTGGTTCATAATAAAATATTCGTTTCTGTTAATTACTGTTTCCATGACTTTCTTTTGGAGGAGAGTCTGTCTGAAGGGGGGGGAAGGGGCTTGGTAATTGGACAGGACAGTCACCTTTAGCAGGGTACAGAGGCGGGGTCAGGTCCAGCATCAGGACACATACACAGTGCAGTCACTAGTGACCCTGGTCAGTCTGGGAGGTGGTTTTCATCTCCTGGGGGGGGGGGGGGGGGTTGCTCTGTGACTTTGTGGCGGGGGAGGGCAGTTACAGATCTTATGCTGCGGTCCTTATCCTGGATCACAGAGCCACGCAGCAGGGGATCTGTAACCCTCCTCCCCCAGGCAGAAACTCACATAGCTGACACATACACGCAGTTCCGCCCAGGAGTGCTGGCAGGCTCCGTTGAAACAACCAGTCCACCACTGCGGAGCCTGTCATTCCTGGAGTTTAGAAGCATCATTTGCATCAGAACACTAAACCCGCCCCCCGCCACAGTCTGCGTCCCCGGTTTAAAACATTCCAGCGAAAACAGTAATAAAGACAACGGTGTTCATTGACAAAATAGAACTGATTTTATTTTTTGGGAAGGGGGTGAAGGGGGTATGTAACTGGAGGTTCAGCTTCTGTGTCCACAAACTTAACAGTCACTGGTTACCCTGCTCAGTCTGGAACCTTGCTTTCAAAGCCTCCCGGATGCACAGCGCGTCCCGCTAGGATCTTCTAATCGCCCGGCTGTCTGGCTGGGCGTAATCAGCAGCCAGGCTATTTGCCTCAACCTCCCACCCCGCCATAAAGGTCTCCCCCTTGCTCTCACAGAGATTGTGGAGCACACAGCAAGCTGCTATAACAATGGGGATATTGGTTTCGCTGAGATCACAGCGAGTCAGTAAGCTTCTCCATCTCCCTTTGAGACGGCCAAAAGCACACTCCACCACCATTCTGCACTTGCTCAGACGGTAGTTGAACAGTTCTTTTTCTGTGTCCAGGGCGCCAGTATAGGGCTTCATGAGTCAGGGCATTAGCGGGTAGGCTGGGTCCCCGAGGATCACTGTAGGCATCTCCACATCCCCAACACTTATTTTGTGGTCCGGGAAGTAAATACCTTCCTGCAGCCGTCTAAACAGACCAGAGTTCCTGAACACGCGAGCGTCATGAACCTTGCCCGGCCATCCGACGTTGATGTTTGTAAAACGTCCCCTATGGTCCACTAGTGCTTGCAGCACCATTGAAAAGTAGCCCTTTCTGTTGATGTACTGGCTGGCCTGGTGGTCCGGTCCCAGGATAGGGATGTGAGTCCCATCGATAGCCCCACCGCAGTTTGGGAATCCCATCGCGGCAAAGCCATCTATGATGACCTGCGCGTTTCCCAGGGTCACTACCTTTGAGAGCACTACCTTAACGATTGCGTTGGCTACTTGCATCACAACAACCCCCACGGTAGATTTGCCCACACCAAAGTGGTTCGCGACTGACCGGTAGCTGTCTGGCGTTGCAAGCTTCCAGAGAGCTATGGCCACTCGCTTCTGGACAGTCAGGGCTGCTCGCATCCGGGTGTCATTGCGCTTCAGGGCAGGGGACAGCAACTCACAAAGTTCGAGGAAAGTCCCCTTCCGCATGCAAAAGTTTCGCAGCCACTGGGATTCGTCCCAGACCTGCAGCACTATGCAGTCCCACCAGTCCGTGCTTGGTTCCCGGGCCCAGAATCGCCGTTCCACAATATCCACATGACCCATTGCCACCGTGATGTCCTGGGCCCTGGGTCTCTTGGTTTCTGACAGCTCTGTGCTACTCTCCGACTTCAGGCCCTCACGGCGGTGCCGTAGCCTCCTCGCCCGATTTCTCCGCATCTGCCTCAGGGAAAGGTGTATGATAAGCTGCGAGGTGTTGAGAACGGCCACAACTGCAGCGATGGTCGCAGCGTGGTCCATGATCGCAGTGCTGTGGCGTCCGCGCTGTCACTGACCAGAAAAGTGCGCGAACTGATTTCCCGCCGGCGCTTTCAGGGCGGGAGGGACGGCGGTAGTGACGGACGGATGACGACACTGACCCAAAGGCACCCTCGACACATTTTTTTACCCAGAAGGCATTGGCGGCTCGACCCATAATTCCAATGGGCAGCGGGGACTGCGGGAACTGTGGGGATAGCTGCCCACAGTGCACCGCTTCCAATGTCGACGCTTGCCCCGTTAGTGTGGACTCACAAAGTCGAATTACTGTCCTTAGTGTGGACACACACGTTCGACTTTGCAATATCGATTCCACATATTCGATTAAAGTAAAATCGAACTACTCTCGTAGTGTAGACATACCCTTAGTCACCTAAAAACCGTAGCCCAGAAGCAACATAACTGTCTTAAGGGAACTCAGCACCTTGCAGAGGATCTTTATCTCCCACTGACTTAGACCATATCTACACTACAAACTTTGGTGAGTTACATCAGCATACAGCTGCTGAGGTTTGTATATTACTCAGGCACAAGCATATTTGGCAGCTTATGTCTGTGCTACGCATATATGTAATCATGTTTCCAATATTTTTAGTTGCTATCGTGAGCATCTAAGATTTGTTCTTGTTTTTGTAATAAATATAAGTGCTATGTGTAAGCAATAAGCTAGGGTGTACGGTTTCTTTCAGAGCAGAGGTGTTGATGCAAAGTGTGGTGCACCATGGGTAGGTATCCTAGTGTATCACCACACTGCATTCCAGTACAATGTCTTTTGAGAAGCTTTTGGTATGTGTTAGAAAGAAATGACTGACCCAGGAATCTCTGGAAGCTACATTCTCCATCCCATCATGCCATCCATATCCCATATTTTTATGGACTTTTTTTTTTAAATCCCACTAACCCACATAACATTTTTGCTGTTTCCCATCTCTGACTGAGGCACAGAGCCCACAGACCGGAACACTATTCTCATGAATGCTGCAAACAGGACACATGATTCTCCTGTATTTGCAGATCACAGGAAGCACCACAACAATGGGAGACATGACAATTTATCGGAGGACAGCCTGCTGAGGGACACAGCAAAACAATTCAAGGGTGCTGGTGCTGTTCAGAGCAGTTGCATACAGTGGAGTGCCACTTCTGGGCCTGAGAAAGGAGCACTGACTGGTGGGAACACACAATAATGAAGGGACGAGCAGTGGCTGCAGAACTTCCAGAAATGTGGCTTTTCATATCCGAATCTGTGTGCCAAGCTTGCCCCAGACACCAGAATGAGAGCTGCATTCAGAGCGGAGAAGCAAGTGGTGACTACACTCTGGAAGCTATGAGAGAGCAACATCTGACCACCACTAACCGGGGCCCAAATTCAGTGACTTAAACAAGACTTACCATCCACTTATCAGTACTGAGCCATGCACCCCCCATAAGTCTGTTCTAGATTTAATTTGTGTGAACTAACTAGCCAGAGCAGACTAGGTTTGGATACTTATTTAAAAAGCAACTTTAAAGTATGATTCTATGTTTCACAGACAATTCACATTTCTTCCTAAAACCTAGTACTGTGCAAGTAAAGTGATTAAGACTTTACTGTTTCTCAAATTGCAGCCCCTAAAGAATGTTCATTTATAAGACCATTACCATGAGTGATTAATAAAACGTGCAGCTCAGCTTTAACTGCAGCACAAATAGTACTTGTAGTGTATTAGGCATGTTCATTGCATTTTCCACATGCTTACGTTCTCATCTACAAGACATTTTACTCTTAGAGCCTAAGTGTCTATTATATTATATATGTGTGTCTTACAAAGTATATTTTCAGGTATCTATAGAGACTGATGTCAAATACCACTAAGGATAATTACATTTCAGAAAGGTTTGGCCAATTTCCAAGAGAAATAGGTTGCATTTTGATTGCAGAGTTATTTGTTAACATAGAAGCAATTGATTTTTCAGTGCAACCCCCCCTGAATTGCATAGTTTGAACCTACTGTCCTACCTAAATGGCCATTAACCTCAGCATTAATTCACTGTCAATCCTGTTTCAAGTATACTGTAGTACAGTACTAATCCAGCTGGACCTTTGGGCTCTTGCAACTACCACAAATTATAGCTGGAGATGATAGTGCTACCTATGGTTCTAGTTGGCAAATGCTTCCCACTTTAAGACCTTGTTTTTAGTTGCTTAAAACTTAGCTAAATTTTAACTAGCTAAGCTGAAGTTTCCCCATGCTGGCTCTCTGCCTGAGGCAAAAAAAAAATTAAAAACAAGGAGTACTTGTGGCACCTTAGAGACTAACAAATTTATTTGGGCATAAGCTTTCGTGGGCTAAAACCCACTTCATCAGATTCATGGAGTGGAAAATACAGTAGACAGGTATATATACACACAGTACATGAAAAGATGGGAGTTGCCTTACCAAGGCGGGGCGGTGGGGGGCTGGAAGTGCTAGTAGCGTAGGGCCTGAGGAGAGAGTCAACATGGCACCCTGACAGCAGGATTGTCTGGCTAATGCCAGAGATGATGGAGCATCTAGGATTCCCAGGTTTATGGATCTTGGGGCTCTAGGGGTGTGTCTGTGTAGATTTGTTCTTGTGCTCCTTCAGGGAGTTTCTTGAGCAGATGGTGTAGTTTCTTTTGGTAACCCTCAGTGGGATCAGAGAGTAATGGCCTATAGAATGTGGTGTTAGAGAGTTGCCTAGCAGCCTCTTGTTCATATTCTGACCTATTCATGATGACGACAGCACCTCCATTGTCAGCCTTTTTGATTATGATGTCAGTTGTTTCTGAGGCTGTGGATGGCGTTGTGTTCTGCACGGCTGAGGTTTTGGGGCAAGTGATGCTGCTTTTCCACAATTTCAGCCTGTGCACGTCGGCGAAAGCACTCTATGTAGAAGGCCAATCTGTTGTTTCGACCTTCAGGAAGAGTATTCTACTATTGAGAATAGCCCACTTCCACTTGAATTGTCTCATTAGCACTGACCCTCCCCCCCCCCACACACACACACACTGTAAGGTAACTCCCATCTTTGCATGTAGTGTGTGTGTGTGTGTACACACACACTTTTTTATTTTTATATATACCTACCTACCGGTCTACTGTATTTTCCACTCCATGCATCTGATGAAGTGGGTTTTAGCCCAGGAAAGCTTATGCCCAAATAAATTTGTTAGTTTCTAAGGTGCCACAAGTACTCGTTGTTTTTGCTGATACAGACTAACACAGCTACCACTCTGAAACCTGTCACCATGCAAGGCACTTTATTTTTAAAGTTTCAGCTAAAATAGTCAAGCAATTTCCAAAAACAAAATTAGGGGAAAATACAATAGTTCTCACAACCATTTCATTCAGAAGCTCTAGCCCATCCATGCTTTGGAGCGAGGACTGGAACTTGGAAAGGAAGAAGTCTGCCTCGTTGTTGGGACAAGAGCTTTATGCTGTCTCCATGAAAATTCACCCAAGTTATGAGCCTTTGAAAATGTGTTTGCAAATGCTCAGTAGACTTAAGAGTTTGACAGATAGCATCTCAGGAGAACTTGTCTGCATAGTACATGTTCCAGCACAGGACTGCAGGGGCAGAGAGCAGGACTTTCCCTAGAATTGTTCCTTCTGGCACCAAGGGGTTGCTGCGGTGCCAGGCACCAAAACGGAGAGCAGGGAGACAGTCTCTCCTGTACTCTCCACGCTCCTGCTGATAGAACCCAGGCTGCATGGAAGAAGCAGCCTTATTTTTATCCAAAGGTGTAATGAGAAGGGTAGGTGGGTGTATAGAGAGCAGAGAAGACGGGGCAGGATCACAGATTATATACTCTTGTGCCCCCAGCCTATCAATGTCTTCATTTTAACTCTACCTGCTAACTTTCAGGAGCAAAGATTATGAGGGAGCTTTAGTTTTAACTTCACTTACTAACTCATTAGCTATGAACTGCCTTGCCACCACTAGGATTTTACCTCTTGTTAAGTTACGCATTCGCTAATACATTAGCACGCCTTTCTTCCTATTGAAGTCAAAGCCCCATGTAGTTCTTCCCCCCCCCACTCCCTACCCTCCAATATGGCAGCAAGGTTAAGTTGTCATGGTTGATGGTTTCACAAATGCCCAATAGGTTGTAGTCTCAAGCAGCATCAGAATGAAGTTGAGATAGCTATGAGCCTCAAAGCAGCAATGGCAACATGGAAGCGTATGCAGAATCACTAAGATACAGTCTTGCCTGTGTTTACATTTGGAATATTTTCTTTGAAAGTGTTACAAACTGAACTTTATTGTAATTTTTTCTTCATTCTATAGTCCTGATCAAAAACACCACATCCCATAGCACAGGGGTTT
Organism: Terrapene triunguis; assembly: GCF_002925995.2. Taxonomy (NCBI): domain Eukaryota; kingdom Metazoa; phylum Chordata; order Testudines; family Emydidae; genus Terrapene; species Terrapene triunguis. The sequence goes on from NW_020699373.1 coordinate 2,234,547, forward strand.
TCAAACTGTGGGTTGCGACCCAGTACTGGGTTGCAGAATGTAAGGCACTGGGTCATGGCGGCTCTGGTCAGCACTGCTGACTGGGCCATTCAAAGTCCTGTCAGCAGTGCTGCCTGGCTAAGGCAAGCTAGTCCCCATCTATCCTGACACCACGCTGCGCCCCAGAAGTGGCCACCAGCAGGTCTGGCTCATAGGCGGGGGGCCCCAGGGCTCCATGTGCTACCCCCACCCCGAGCACCGGCTCCACACTCCCATTGGCTGGGGGGGGGGGGGGGGGGAGAAAGGCAGGCAGTGCCTGCGAGTGAGAGCCGGACGGAGCCACCTGCGCGCCTCCGCCTAGCAGCCGGACCTGCTGCTGTCCGCTTTCCAGGGCGCAGCACGGTCCACGGTGGCAGGACAGGTAGGAAGCCTGCCTTAGCACCCCCGTTGCACCACTAACCGGGAGCCACTGAGGCAACTCCACACCCCAATCCCCCTGCCCCAGACCTGAGCCCCCCCACACCCCAAACCCCTCATCCCCAGACCCACCTCAGCGCCTGAACCCTCAGCACAGAGCCCTGACTCCCTCCCACACCCCAACCCCCTGCCCCAGCCCAGAGCCCCCTCCCACACCCTGAACCCCTCATTTCCATCCCCACTTCGCAGCCCTCACCCCCCAATCCTGAGCCCCTCCCACACCCCAACCCCCTCATCCGCAGCTCCGTTGGGTCACGGGCATCAACAATTTTCTTCAACTGGGTCACCAGAAAATAAGTTTGAAAACCACCTCTATAGCAGTATGCACAATTTCCTATCCTGCCACCCTACTTCCCTCAATCCTGTACTGGAGATGTGTAAGGCCTGGTCTACACTAGTCGGTTATTTCAGAATTAGCCGAGTTATTTATTTATTTATTTTTTTAATTGATTCCGTCCACATGATCAAACCATTTTTTTCGATTTAAAGGGCTCTTTAATCCAATTTCTGTACTCCACCTCAGCAAGTGGAGTAGTGCTTAAATCGAGATCACAATCCCGGGTTAAAGGTATTGTGGATGCAATTCGACGTTATTGGCCTCCGAGAGCTATCCTAGAATGCTCCCTTGTGACCACTCTGGACAACACACTCAACTCCAATGCACTAGCCAGGTGGGCAGGAAAAGCCCTGGGAACTTTTGAATTTCATTTCCTGTTTGGTCACCATCAGCACAGGTGAGCATCAGCACAGTCCACCATCACAGGCGACTATGCAGAGTCCATCACAAGATATCACATAGTCCCGGATTCACAGACGAGTTCCAGCATGGTCCAAACGGGAGGCACTAGATTTCATCGCATGTTGGGGAGACAAATCTGTTCTGGCAGAACTACGTTCAAAAAAAAGGGAATGCAAATACGTACACTAAAGTCTCCAGGGCCATGACTGAAAGAGGCTACTCCAGGGACACAGAGCAATGTCATACAAAAATCAAGGAGCTCAGGCAAGCGTACCAAAAAGCCAGGGAGGCGAACGGGAGCTCTGGGTCACAGCCCGATACATTCCGCTTCTACCGTGAGCTGCATGCAGTTATGGGGGGGTGACGCCACCACTACCCAACCACTGTCCGTCGACACCTGCAAGGGGGTGAGTTGCACAGAGCGAGGAGGATGAGTTATTGGAGGACGAAGAGGAGGAGGAGGACAGTGCATAGGTGGCAAGTGGGGAATTCGTTTTCCCCCCCAGCCAGAAACTATTCTTAACGCTGGAGCCAATAGCCTTCCCCCACTCCCAAGGCGGGCTCCCAGACCATGACCCTGGAGAAAATACTTCTGGTGAGTGAGAGCCTGATCGGGTGATATGGGGGGAGGGGGGAAGAGAGAGAGAGAAGGAGAACCCAGCCGCTCTGGGCTGTTCGCATTTAGTTTAAAGGGCTCATCCCTGCTCAGAGCCAAGCGGTGGGTGCGGGGGGGGGGTGTTGTGTGAAGCGATCATCCTAGAGAGCTCGCAGGCCCCTCCTTTTATATGGCAAACCCACCAGGCATTTCTTGCTATGGGAAAGGGGGCCCAGCAGTTTGAAAGCATTGAAATGAATGAGGAAGAAGCAGAACGCCGTGTGATGAGAGCAGGCAGGATGCTATGGTCAAGCTCATAGGGGAGCAAACTGACATGCTGCACTGTATGGTGGATCTAATGCAGGAAAGGCAGCAAGACCACAGACTGCCACTGCAGCCCCGGTATAACCGCCCTCCCTCCTCCTCCTCAAGTTCCATAGCCTCCTCACCCAGACGCCCAAGAACACGAGGGGAGAGGCTACGGGGAACCCACATACTCAACCCCAGAGGATCGCCCAAGCAGCAGAAAGCTGGCATATGCGAACTTTTGATTTGGTTTCTGGACTTGTCCGTCCCTCCTCCTCCACACCCCTAACCCAATACCACCCCCCCTTCCCCAGTCTACCTTCTGACTTCTCTCAATGTGTTGTGCAATAAAGAAAGAATGTTTTTTAAACAATTGTGACTTTATTTCCTTTCATATTATATATATATATATATATATATATATATATATATATATATATATATATATATAGAGAGAGAGAGAGAGAGAGAGAGAGAGAGAGAGAGAGGGTAACTTCAAGAGAAACAAAACAACTGTCACACTGTATCCTGGCCAGTCATGAAACTGGCTTTCAAAGCTTCTCTGATGCGCAGCGCTTCCTGGTGTGCTCTTCTAATCGCCCTGGTGTCTGGCTGTGAGTAATAAGCGGCCAGGTGATTTGCCTCAGCCTCCCACCCCGCCATAAACGTCTCCCCCCTAATCTCACAGATATTGTGGAGCAAACAACAAGCAGCAATTACAGTTGGAATATTGGTTGTGCTGAGATCTAACCGAGTCAGTAAACTGCGCCAGCGCCCTTCAAATGTCCAAAAGCACATTCTACCACCATTCTGCACTTGCGCAGCCTATAGTTGAACTGCTCCTTACTACTGTCCAGGGTGCCGGTGTACGGCTTCATGAGCCATGGCATTAAGGGGTAGGCTGGGTCCCCGAGGATAACTATAGGCATTTCAACATCCCCAACAGTAATTTTCTGGTCTGGGAAGTAAGTCCCTTCCTGCAGCTGTTCAAACAGACCAGAGTTCCTGAAGATGCGAGCGTCATGCACCTCTCCCTGCCACCCCACGTTGATGTAGGTGAAACATCCCTTGTGATCAACCAGTGCTTGGAGCACCATGGAAAAGTACCCCTTGCGGTTTACGTACTGGCCGCCCTGGTGTGCCGGGGCCAAAATAGGGATATGCGTTCCGTCTATCGCCCCGCCGCAGTTAGGGAACCCCAGTGCATTAAAGCCATCCACAATGGTCTGCACATTTCCCAAAGTCACTACCCTTGATAGCAGCTGGTCAATGATTGCATTGGCTACTTGCAGCACTTGCAGCCCCCACAGTAGATTTGCCCATTCCAAACTGATTCCCGACTGACCGGTAGCTGTCAGGCGCTGCAAGCTTCCACCGTGCTATGGCCACTCGCTTCTCAACTGTGGGGGCTGCTCTCATTTTGGTTTCTTTGCGCTTCAGGGCAGGGGACAGCAAGTCACAAAGTTCCATGGAAGTGTCCCTACGCATACGAAAGTTTCGCAGCCGCTGGAAATCATCCCAGACCTGCAACACTATACGGTCCCACCAGTCTGTGCTTGTTTCCCAGGCCCAGAATCGGCATTCCACGGCATGAACCTGGCCCAACACCACCATGATCTCCCAATCGCCACATGCCGTGCTTCTAGGAACGTCTGTGTCCATGTCCTCATCAGCATAGTCATCACGCTGTTGTCGCTTCCTCGGCCGGTTTTGCAGGTACTGCACATACTGCTGGATAATGCGTGAGGTATTTACAATGATCAAAACTGCAGCTGAGATCTGCGCAGGCTCCATGCTTGCCGTGCTATGGCACCTGCACGGGTAATCCTGGAAAAAGGACGTGAAATGTAGGAGAGCTGTTCGGTTCAAGATGGTTGATAAAAGGCAGGAAATGGTTGTCTTCTGTAGCTTTCACGGAGGCGGGAAGCTCGCTAGAGCTGCAAGAGCGGGAGAGCAGAGTTTGTGGCGGAAGCTGTGCGGCTCAGTTCACGATGGCCGAAAAAAGGTGGGAAATGGTTAGAAAAAGAGTAGATAGAAAGAAGAGAGGACGTGCGAGGTGGATTCATAGTACCAGGAGACAGGCGGTGCACCGTACTGCACCGTCTGCTGGCAGTATGGCATCTGCCGTAGCTTTCACGGAGGGAGGAGCTAGTGACAACACACACCCAGAAACACCCGCGAGAATGTTTTTGCCCCCATCATGCACTGGGAGCTTAACCCAGAATTCCAATGGGCGGCAGGGACTGCAGAAAAGCTACCCACAGTGCACCACTCTGACATTCGATGCTAGCCTCAGTACTGTGAACGCACTCCGCCGAATTCACGTGCTTTAGTGGGGACACACAACACCAAATGTATAAAATCACTTCCAAAAATTCAAATAGAATAATTTCAAATTAATATTGTACTGTAGACTGCAACTCCCTTCCATATTTGACCACTGATAAGATCACCATGAAGGATGCCAGTTTTGCTGATTGTTTCTGTAATATGGACAGATATCCACTAATCTCCCATGAGCCAAACAGCTCATGCAACAGTGAGATGCAAGTTAGTTTCCAGCCTAGATAAGATTTTAACCAGGATACCTGACAATTCCATATCCCAAAACCAATCTCTCATACTGAAGTAACCTTAGTATTTTGTGATCTGAAGTAATAACTCAAAGTAGGATACCATGTAAGTTTCAGTTGTACAAACCCAATTTTGCAGCAGGAATTTGTTTTAATTCCTGTGCAGACTTGTGGATCAGTTTAAGTTTTGTGGCAAGTTTTCAAGCTTAAACCTCAACATTTTTTACTGCTTGTTTTTCCAGAATTATAACTGAAGCTAGGGATCCCACAATGATCAGAGTTTGGTTCTTTGAAAATAGTTTACTGTATTTAGTTCTAAAAAAGTGTGCAGAGTAAGTCTATTGAAACCAAGATCTCCTTTACTTCCATTACAAAAAACTTTTACTTGGGTATACAAGCATTTTGCCATTTCCTGTAAAATACATTTAGCATTTTTGCAGTACAAATTGTTAGTAAGATATTCTTGAACTGTTAGTTACAATTATTTACAATAAACTTCAGTGCACACACAGGCCACAACCAATTTACTAAAATAAGAATTTCTGGAATCTTAATCAACAGTTCTATACAAATCAAATATGATGTATTTGACAAAGAAAGCTATCTTACTGTTTAAAGCAAAGAAGCAATTTATGCCTTTTAAAGTACAGGATTACCCATATTACTCCAAGTGATTTTTTTTTTTTTTTTTTTTAATAAGAAGTACTGCAGTAGTGTACCACAGAAAGGGAGGGGACTCAGATAATATTTCTTGCAATACAGATTCTGAATTGCTTGCTAGCTACATAGAGACCTGTAATAAATTGCCATGGCCAACTTCTGCAGACTCTAACATAAATCTGCAGAAAAGGACCTAGGGGTTACAGTGGACGAGAAGCTGGATATGAGTCGACAGTGTGCTCTTGTTGCCGAGAAGGCTAACGATATTTTGGGCTGTATAAGTAGGGGCATTGCCAGCAGCTCGAGGGATGTGATCATTCCCCTCTATTCGACACTGGTGAGGCCTCATCTGGAGTACTCTGTCCAGTTTTGGGCCCCACACTACAAGAAGGATGTGGAAAAATTGGAAAGAGTACAGCAGAGAGCAACAAAAATGATTAAGTATCAGAGGGGTAGCCGTGTTAGTCTGAGTCTGTAAAAAGCAACAGAGGGTCCTGTGGCACCTTTAAGACTAACAGAAGTATTGGGAGCATAAGCTTTCGTGGGTAAGAACCTCACTTCTTCAGATGCAATGATTAAGGGGCTGGAGCACATGACTTACGAGGAGAGGTTGAAGGAACTGGGATTGTTTAGTCTGCAGAAGAGAAGAATGGGGGGGGATTTGATAGCTGCTTTCAACTACCTGAAAGGGGGTTCCAAAGGGGATGGATCTAGACGGTTCTCAGTGGTACCAGATGACAGAACAAGGAGTAATGGTCTCAAGTTGCAGTGGGGGAGGTTTAGGTTGGATATTAGGAAAAACTTTTGCACTAGGAGGGTGGTGAAGCACTGGAATGGGTTACCTAGGGAAGTGGTGGAATCTCCTTCCTTAGAGGTTTCCTGCTTTTCCTCCTGAGGTCCCTTCCAACCCTGATATTCTATGATTCTATAACTGTAAGTAGGGATTTTGAGTTGCTTCTGCAGAAAAAACTGTCATGCTACATTCCTCCTACACATCTGACCTTGAAAGGTACATTTTACATGTACTATACAGAGAAATTGGACCACATTACCCTCTCTTGGAAAGTAGCCGTTGAAAATATATACAGCCCTAACAGTATTACTTAAATATCCAAAGATGGGCTTTTACGTAAAAAGCTAGCCTGAAAAGGTTTTCAATTTTTTTTCTGTTTACATGAGAAACTCAGATCCGGTCTTTGATGGAAGACTGACAGGAATAAGTAAAATGGTGACACCATGAGCCCAGGGTGAAAATTCAGTAATCAAAAGGAAAGGATATATTCATTGTTCAAAGCTTGTTCTCCTCCCACTCCCTTTCACATTTTGGATAAAGGGGGCCTTTCATGATTTTACACCCCAACCTTGTCCATTAAGCAGAAAAAGCGCACCATAAACAACTGAGACCTCACAGAAGTCCTCCAATAAAACCAGAACACACAGGACTTTACAGGCCTAACATTTAAGGTTAAACAAGCAGGAAAAATTGAACTCCCATCCAGGCTCTCTTCTAAGTCAGGGGCACAAAGGGACTAGTTTTTTAAAAAGTCTTAAGACTTCATAAACCAGGAAGTTAGCAAGTAAGGAAGAACAAGGCAAGTCTGCAGAAATAACTACAGACTTCCTAAATATCTTGACATATTTCCTAGATGAGTCTCATTTAAGGAGTCCTAACTCTTTCACATTGCTGAGAGCCTTTATGAAGTGAGCCACAAGTGATAGACTGCAGCCATGAATACTGCCACATGTCCTTCTGTACAACACTGAATGCAGTAGAAATTCATGTTTGTACACAAATGTTTTAGTGTGAAACTTTAGCTGCACAAAGGTTCAGTCCCCTGCTTAATTTTACTCCCTTTGTTACTACACATCTCAAAGGTCTAATGCTCTTGCCCAAAAGGGAAATGTGAGATGTCAAGAAGCAACAATAGCTAAGTTTCTGGTAGTGTATGTGCCTGAATTGCAGTAGCTTTGGGAAGTTTATCCTGAGAATGTGTGTCTCAAGGTGTAATGGACTAGTTTTTTCAAAACACGATACACTCATCCATTACTGCTGAAACCAAGCGAACAAGAGACACTAAGGCCTGGTCTACACTAACCCCCCAAGTCGAAGTAAGGTACGCAACTTCAGCTACGTGAATAACGTAGCTGAAGTCGACATACCTTACTTCGAACTTACCACGGTTCAGACGCGGTCCACACGGGGCAGGCAGGCTCCCCCGTCGACTCCGCGGTACTCCTCTCGTTGAGATGGAGTACCGCAGTCGACGGCGAGCACTTCCTGGTTCGATTTATCGCGTCCAGACCAGACGCGATAAATCGAACCCGGAAGTTCAATCCCCAGCCGCCAAACTAGCGGCTAAGTATAGACCAGCCCTAACTCTTAAACTGAGCACAATACATACATCCTCATGTTTGACAGCGTATACTTTAAGGGATAAAGTCTCTTCAATTTTCAGTTCCACATGCACAGCTGACAAACTAACTTCCAGCAGGAAAGGAGTTCAGAACCAGAATCTATTTGTTTGACCTCAAGTTAGTTTGTACATTCAAATTAAAAAAAAAAAAAAAAAGTTAGTAACTTCCACCACCTTGTCTTATAAAAAAAAAAGTAACCCAAGCTGTAAGTCATCCAGAATGTCACATTAGCCACATAAGATTCAGTCACAATTCCCCTAGTAACTCTACATTGCACGTTAATCCTACAGAACAGCAATATAAAATTCTGCATATGGGCAAGAGGCAGAGTTAAGAACTGTTTGAAATTTGATTTCTCTGACTTATGATTTTTGAATTTCAGCTTTTTTTTTTTTTTTTTTTTTTTTTTTGGTAAAAAGAGAGATGCTTATTTAGCTTGTCTGCAAGTGTACCTGCCATCTGTAAGGGGCCACCAGAAGAGCTCGACAGATTTGCCAAAATAAGTTATACCAATATCAGTATAATTGCTGCCCCATTAGGGAGTTACACTGATTTAACTATCTTGGTTTCTAGGCAGAGTGAAATGGTATAAAAAAAAAAAACCACTCTTTAGACAAGCCCTTATTGTTAGGCTACTTTCCTATTTATGCATCTGACGAGACGAAATGGGCATTCACCCACGAAAGCTTATGCTCCAATACATCTGTTAGTCTTAAAGGTGCCACAGGACTCTGTTGCTTTGTATGAACATGGTTTCTCAAACTTTCCTTGTTCCTCCCATCTTGAGATAAATGATGGACACCCTCCTATTCGTATTTAAGGCCACCTCTGAGTCCATTCATAATTTACAAACAATGTGGCAGTTATAGCAATTGCTTACACAGAAGAGAAATATTAGGAAAGCATTACATCTAGTTCAAGTAGTATTAATGCAGTTTGGCTGCCTTCTTTTCCTACTACTAACTCCATCAGCCAGCTCTCTTCATTTATATCAATCTAATCCCCAGCATAGAAGCAGCTAGGTCGACAGAAGATTTCTTCTGTAGACCCAGTTATCACCTCTCTTAGAGGTGGATGAACTCCACAACAAGAAAAATCCCTTCTTGTCGATGTAGGAGCAATCTACACTATGCTGTTACAGCAGCACAGCTGCAGACTCAAAGCTGTGCCACTGTAGTGCAGACATATCCTTAATTCAGAGACCTCCTCTTTCAGTCCTCTGATATGAGTTCTAGATTGGCAAGTGTCAAATCTAGACTGAATTCTATGAAGTTTAATTTTAGGGGAGAGAGAAAGAAAGTATATTACCAAATTTAAAAATGTGAGAAGTGTTAAAAAACTTGCAATCAAATCAAACTAAAAAATTCAGATACAACTACAGCTTTACTGAGCATCATGCCAGTGTCTCTTAAATTACTTTAAAAAGTAGAATTGCAAAGAGTTAATCACAGGCAGATTAGAAGACTTCAATTTTAATCTGTTGAGTTGAACAGGTGATGAAGGGAAGCCACGGAGGAAGCCCGACTTTACTTCTGTAGGAGGACAACACAATCATGAGTAAGTGTGACCTTTGCTAAGGTAAACAAAGTTTAGGAGGCTCTACCCTGTAAGCTTCTCCACTTTAAGAGCCAGTCTAGCAAAACTGATATTTACTTTTTCACAACTATAGAAATAGTGGAAGTTCTAGTACAGATAGGGTCAAGCACTTTTACCAAGGGTCCTTTATGGATCTATAGCAATTAATGCCTACAGAATTGTTTTGTTTTTGTTTGGGGGGAGGGGGGAGGCAGTCATAGTAGCACAGGGCGGAAATAAAGAGAGAGGTGGGGGGAGGGGGGAATCAAGGTGGAAACAAAAGCAGTGACTTTCTGCTCTAACCAGCCCTGTGTCCCTGCAATCAACAAGCCAGACCCCAATCTCCCCTTCAGGAAGTGGGTAGATGTATTGACATCAACATGACTGAAAGAAAGGTCAAACTGACACCAACTCTGCCCACTTCTAACTGCTCCAAGCTCTGCTTCAGCTTCTGGCTTCACAATTATTATTATTATAACTTTAATCCTCAAGTAAAATTTTAACTTCCAGATTAACATTCCTGCCATAGGAATTGCAATCTTTATATAGCATCTTTCACAGACATTTCCTCACTCTATGGAGCACTAGATACAGAAAAACATGTTAAAGGTCACCTGTTGATGACGAATATCATATCCAATTCGTTATGACTACTTCTATTATTCACACCAATACATATCTAATCTTAGAGACAGATAACCTGGCCATAGTGGTTAGAGCCACACTGAATCCAGTGGTAGCCCAGACCACTCTATTTAAAAAAAAAAAAAAAGGGCAGATTCAGCCACACTGAAGTGTACATCTCTGGTGCCATCACATCCAACCTCCCTTTCCTTTTGTCTTTTATGCCCTTCCTCTACTATTCTTGCAGCATTCTGAATACCTCATTTGCCACTACCCTATGTCTATATGATGATGATAGCATCTACAGCTATAGCCACGGACACGGGCAGGTCCTCTCTGGACACAGCAATACCTAACATTGCTCTAGCCCGGGGTAGGCAACCTATGGCACGCGTGCCAAAGGCAGCACGCAAGTTGATTTTCAAGACTCACACTGCCTGAGTCCTGGCCACCGGTCTGGGGAGGCTCTGGATTTTAATTTAATTGTAAATGAAGCTTCTTAAACATTTTAAAAACCTTATTTACTTTGCATACAACAATAGTTTAGTTATATATTATAGACTTATAGAAAGAGACCTTCTAAAAATGTTAAAATGTATTACTGACACCCAAAACCTTAAATTAGAGTAAATAAATGAAGACTCGGCACACCACTTCTGAAAGGTTGCCAACCCCTGCTCTAGCCACAGCATAGCTCACAAAAAGATTTTTAAGCACAGTATTGACAAACTGTTCAATCCAGGGACAGCTAATGCAACTAGTATGACACCAGTAGGCACTGGTACCTTGTCTGTGGTAGCTCTCCCACTGGAGAAGCGGCAACTGCGGGAAGTTTAGGAGGTAGGGGAAGAGAAAGGCTAGTGCAGACAAGGTGCAAAACTCCAGCTGGGGCAAGCTATGCTCAGGCTTATTCAGTTCGTGCATGTGAAACTAAAGCCAAGGCGGGTAAGAGGCGACTTCTTGGAGCCCCCCGTACCCACGTGGTCTAGTCACGTGCGCCCCCCCCCCCTCTGTGCAAGCCGGCCCCCCGCCCCCAGGAGAGGGGAGGGTTCATAGCCAGGCCCAACTGTTCCACAAAACCGTTAATCCTTGGCGCGAGGCCGGGGAGGAGAGACCCCCACCTCGCTCAGGCGCACGCCCCCGGCCCCCCTCCCCGCGCCACATACACACGTGCGGGGCCTGAAAGCGGCGCTCCGCCCTGGAAGCCGCTTTTCTACACAGCCGGGGGAGGCACCTCCCCTGCTGAAGCCAACGGGGACACCACCAAGAGGGAAGCCTCGAGGAGCCGCCGCGTCTCCTCCCATCCCCGGGCACGGCAGGGGGAGGCGCGAGGCTGTCCAGTTAGGAAAGCAAACACAAAGGAGTCGGTCCGACACCCTCTCCTCCCGGGGACGCCGCCTGGTCCCTGGGCCGGCAGAGTCGTAGGAAGGGGGAGCCGGGCTGCTCGGCCTCTCCTACCCCTCACGCTGCCCTAGGCCCAGCGAGAGCGAGTAAACAAAAGCCGGAGCCGGCGGCTCGCATGGCCGGGCAGCCCGGAGCGCCGCCCCCGGGCACACAAAGAGCGCGGGGGGTGGCGGCAGGTATGGGGGCGTTCCCGCCTCACCTGCTTGCCCCGGTAGAAGAGGCGCTGCCGCTCGGGGCTCACTCGGAAGCTCTCCTGGATTTTCTCCCGCAGACACTCTATCTTGGTGAGGCGGCTCAGGTCGTCGATGGTCTGGGTCTCGGTGCCGTCTATGGTGCGGACCTGGATCCACATGGTGCGCGGCTGCCGGCCGCTCGGGAGGCTGCCGGCCGTGGCTCCCGCCCGCTCTCCGGGTGCGTGTGGGGCGGGGGCGCCTCTGCCGCTTCTTTGTTTTGGCTCAGCGGGGCAGGATTGTAAAGCCGCGGAGCAGCCCGAGCCTCCCAGGCCGTCGGCCTCGCTCACAGGGGCGAGGAGACCAGACCCCCGCCCCCGTCGGCCCGAGGGCGCCCGCAGCGACGTGTAAGCGAGGCTGCGAGCAGCACAATAAGCAGAAGCGTCCGGAGCGAACCGCCGCGGCCAGGTCTAACGGGCACCGCCGGGAGCCATGTCCGAGCCCCGGGGAGTGTTTACCAGCAGCTACCGCTCTCACATGGAGGTCACGGCGCCAAGGCTGATATCGCGAGAGTCTCCCGCTTCCCCCCTTCCTCCCCCCCCGCCGGCTTAAAGAGACCACAACAACAACATCGAGGAGGCAGGGCTGACACGCCCCCTCCGCCGCCCGCAGGGCCCCGCCTTACGCCCCGCCCCCAGCGCGTTGCCCGACAGCCCCCTTTTCCCGCCCTGGGTCTGACAAGCTGAGGGGTCGCGCGGCGACGAGTCTTTCGCCTGGTCACAACGGGAGCCTGCGACTTGTCTCCGTCCGGGGGACCTAGAACTGTTAGGGTTCATCTCAGCTTCATTGTTAAAGGAAGAACGTAAGAGCTGGGTCTACAGAGATCCTGCGCCCAAAGCTGTGCTAGCAGCATAGAAAACAATTGTAGCCTCTTGAGGGGCACACCAAACAACCCCTACAAGGCACGATGGAACCATACCTCAAACACACTAGGGTGACCAGACAGCAAATGTGAAAAATTGGGACGGGGTGGGGGGTAATAGGAACCTATATAAGAAAAAGACCCAAAAATGGGGACTGTCCCTATAAAATCGGGACATCTGGTCACCTTACAAACACACAGACCTGATGCCTGGATCCTTCCAGAGTCTGGTCCACCCAACCCTCCAAAGTTATCACAGAGATAAAGAACAGAGTAAAACTGTTCTGAGTCCACCACTAAATCTGGACCCGGTGCCACAAAAACCTGGAGTTAACCTTTGTGCCCTGAATCCACAAATCCCACTGACTAAACACAAAACAAGTCTAACTGCTCCTTATTATACAGGGAATATCTAGATCCTGACTCATCCCAGCACAACAGCATAGAAGAAAGATGATTCTGGCACCTAGATCCAGCTTGCCACATTTTGGGTGCAAAGAGAACAATTTAAATAAAGAGCAAGCCTCTCCTGCTTCCCTGGAAAGCTAAAGAAAGAGCTAGCTGCTCCTACTTCACTACAGAAATCTGGACCCTAATGTATCCTTGCCCAATACACAATAAAAATGTGTCTGGCACCTGGATTCAACAGGATGCAGACACTGGATACAGGTTTTTGTGACACTGTTCAATCTGGAAGCACTGAGGTTCTGTAAGGATTCAAAGCAGCTTTACATGTACTCGGTGTGATAAAATTTGGGGATTGGGCTCAGAAATTGATAGGCTATGATAGGATTCAGTTGTTAAATATGTTTTTATGGCACTGTTACGTTGGAATGAAAGCAAACATTCCTGCATTCTAATTCCAGTTCTAACTGGACTCCCCCTGTGGCCTTGACCAAGTAACTTAGGACCCGATTTACAAAAATGCTGAACACCTGCAACTGCAGTTGAAATAATTGGGAGCTGCTAGTGCCTATACTTCTGAAAATCAGCCCCTTGCCCTTTTGCCTTCATCTCTAAAATGATTATGGCAACACACAGGGGAAGGGGCTTATGATTATATAATATAGTAACTGACCCCACTACAGTGTGTCATACACTATTCCCTAGGGGTCAGCATGTTGACCTGAGAACAAGCTTGGATTCAAGTGTACATGGTCCAAGCATTAGGCACTTCAGGCTCTAGCTTTCTGTGGGTCCCCATTAACACTACCACATGTCAGGTAACAGAGGTTTTCTTTACTGGGGGAGGCCAGAAGTAAAGGGTGCAAATACTGTAGGAACAGTTGGTTTAATAGTTATGACCAAAAAGAGATACAGCCAACATTCTCTCATCCTAGCCCTTAGAGGCAGTCCAGTCCAGGAGTGTGAGGCAACATAGTCCTAGTACAACCCCTCCACATCATTCTCTTTTTCTGCAGGCCACAGCCCTGTGTCCTCCTGAAGCTACTGCTTGCCTCCTGCCAGCAATAAGTGTCTCTCTCCTCTGGATTAGAGGGAAAAGAATCCTGAAGGTAAACAGAAGGGTGAAACAGCTGGGTTTGTGGGAGACAGGGTCAGTATTCTGAGGAAAACCTTTGTGGAGATCACAGGATCAGTTTGCTCATGAGGGGATAGAGGATCAGTTTGTTGGTATCAGGGTTGCTGGACGGGAGGATCAGATGTCTGAAGGGTGGTCACAGACAATGAATTGGACTGTTGTGTAGAACATTGCTTTATGGGTTTAGTGTGACATAGGATGGATTAGATACAAGGAGAAACCATTGAAAGGGGAAGATGAAGAGTGGTAAAGAGATTTTATTGGGAGTCTGTGAGGGGAGATGAGAAGAGACAGTTGATTGGGGAGCTAAATAATGTCTTGATAGGACTGGTGGGTGCTCATTGGCAAATGATGTACTGATGAAGGAAAAAATTGGCTGTAGAGTACAGGATACATTGGAGACTGAAGTGAAGGCAAAAGGTGGACTGGGAAGAGATATGTAGGGGCAGAGGATGGATTGGAGCAGAAACTTTGGAGATAGAGGACAAGAGATGGTGGGGCTGGTGGCAGCAAACAATTAGTTTGAAACAGGATTGATTAGACTGGGAAACCAGAGGATCTATGAGGAACAAAAGATGAATGGACCCGGTGGGACCATAAGGCCAGTTCTGTAGGTGTTCTGGGGCTGGAGCACCCGGAGGGAAAAAATGGTGGGTGCTGAGCAGTAGTTACATAGTTATGCCAGCATAAGTTGTTAGTGTAGACCAAGCCTAAAACAAGATGCAGTAGTTGTATCAGACAGTGCACAAAGATAGGGAGACATAAAATAAGGGCACGATCAGTTTAATAAACTTTTAACTTAAACTGAGTCAAATTATTTCCTTGTGTACGTTAATTTCATTGGGGTTACACTAAGAATTAATTTAACCAAGTGTGTTTTTCATTTCTTTTAAAAATCACCTAATTGTAGAGTGAATAAGGATGTCAATTTCAATTTTTTAGGTGTCAGTCTTAAAATTGCTATTTTCTGAGCTATTAGTCAGTTTCTTATCCGTGTATAGTTGTTAAGACCCATTTGCTTAATTTTCAATGATTTCTGGCATTATTTACTACAATGAAGGTATCACTATAAAACATATTACAAGAAAAAAACCAAACCTGATTGCATTGTGATAACTCAGAAGCCTATCCGAGATTTTATTTAGCATTCAGATACATTCTGTGGCCCCAATCCTGTTTCCACATGTGCGGTGTTGTATTTTCTTTCATGATTTTATTTACAAATGTAATGGCACATAGATTCTTTATATGATTCCCTTATATCAAGAGGCCTAACTTGTGACTAAAATCATTGTGTTGATTATAGTAATTATAATATAGTTAATTATAGTATAGATAAACATTTTCTATACATGATAAAAACAACCTATTATAGCTAGAAAAAAATAAGGTCATCCATATAAAGAGCTGTTAATAACCACTTAAGAAATAGATGGAAGTAACATTAAGTTTAGGGGTTAAGAGTCATTAAGGGTCAGTTCATTCACCTTGCTTCAAGTACAGAAGTCAGATTTTTGTTGACAGTGGTGAGGGGAGGATGTGTTTGAGCCTTAGCTCCATGAACCCCTCCTTTCTCTAACTCACAGATACATCTGTAAGCAATCCTTGTACACTTGGGGTTCCTAAGTTTTTGAAGGGGTTTAGCAGGGAGGAGGCCAAGGGAGAAGCACTCTCCACAATATCATTATCCTCCAAATCTACAGCGATTTCCCTGTTAAAGACAGCATGTCTGCATTATGTTATTGAGAATAATACTCTGCCCTCAGAACCTTGTAATGGTGTGGGGGAGGGGATTGATCCAGGGAATAGCACTGAGGCACTGGGCTTCTGAGGAAACACATTTGCCCTCTGTGAATGTCCTGATTTCATAGACACCAACTTTTCCCTGCACCAGTGAGTGCTCGCCCCAGGTCCCGCCCCAACTCCACCCCTGCCCCACACCCATTCCAACCCCTTCCCTAAAGTCCCCGCCCCAACTCCGCCACCTCCCTGCCCCTATTGGACGACTCCTCCAAATCCCTGCCCCAGTTGTTTCGCGGCGGCAAGCACTGGGAGCTAGGGGGAGAAGCGGGGACGCTGCGGGCTCAGGGGAGGAGCGGAGCGGAGGTGAGCTGGGACGGGGAGCTGCCGGTGGGTGCAAAGCATCCACCAATTTTTCCCCGTAGGTGCTCCAGCCCCAGAGCACCCATGGAGTTGGCGCCTATGCCTGATTTCCTCACAGCTACTCTTACATCTTTCTCTCCACAACAGAATGATTTGTACAAAACTCTGCAAGTTGAAGCTTATGAAGTTTCCTGGCATTTTGTGGATTTTTCTTGTTTAGGTCATGATTTGGCTATAAGATAGATAGTTAGCACAGAGCTCAGTTGGGTGAAATTAAGGATATCACTACTTGTTTCCCACATGTGGCTGCATTTTGTTGAGAGTTAAAGTTAATTTTAATATGTAGTTTGTAATTCTGTAAAGTGTTTATATTATAGGCTTGCAAATAAATAACTAAATAGTAATACTAATGAATAAATGGAGCCCTATTGAAACTAAACATTGAGCTATCAGGTGACAAAACATTAGTGTATTATTCGTACTAAACATGTGTGGGATGTAGATAGAATGTTAGTGTTGACTTTTAAGGAGAATTTCCTTTAAAATACATATTTGATACTGTAGCGATGCGGGACTCACCCCTGCAGCACCTCCTGCTGGTCATCTCAGGGAATTAGCTCTTCAACCCAGGAGCGCCCTTTGCCGGACCTGGTGCCTTTTGTCTCTGGGGTGCTGCCTCCTGGCAATACCCCTGCAGTCTCAGAGTCTCCCCACCCAGGGGAACCCCCAACCCTCTATCCACACCTTGCCTCAGTCTGGGCTACTGACAGTCATCACCAAGCCCCCATTCCCTGGGGCAGACTGCAGTGTAAAAGCCACTCATCATAGGCAAGGGGGTTCAGACCTGCTGCCTTCCTCTACCACCCAGTACCTCTCTGGGCCTAGGACCAGGCCCTGCAGCCTGGGGAGTTGCCAGCCTGGCGCTCCCCTGCTCCTCTGGCCTTTCCCCAGCCCTACCTCACTCCCAGTACCCTTTCTGCAGGCAGCCAGGCCCTGCTCTCTCCCAGCCGAGAAAGACAGAGACACTTCTGGGCCTCTGGCTCACAGCCTTTTTATAAGGGTCAGCTGTGCTCCGTTTGGGGCATGGCCCCAGCTGCAGCTGCTCTGCCTATCAGCCCAGCTTTTCCCCTGCCACAGCCCTCTCCCAGGGCTGTTTTAAGCCCTTCAGGGCTGGAGTGAGGTAACCACCCCGCTACAGATACCAATCTGAATATGTGGTATTCCCACAGTCAAATTTTTGTTCAGATACTGCAGAGGTGTCCAACCTGTCGCTCTGGAGCCACATGCGGCTCTTCAGAAGTTAATATGTGGCTCCTTGTATAGGCACAGACTCCGGGGCTGGAGCCACAGGATCCAACTTTCCAATGTGCTGGGGATGCTCACTGCTCAACCCCTAGCACTGCCACAGGCCCTGCCCTCACTCCACCCCTTCCCGCCCCCTCCCCTGAGCCTGCCATGCCCTCCCTCCTTCCCCTGCCTCCTGCAAGCCAGGAAACAGCTGATGGAGAGGTGCGGGGAGGGAGGGGGAGGCGCTGATTAGCTGGGCTGCCGGTGGGTGGGAGGCACTGGGAGCAGTGGGGGGGGAGCTCATGGGGGGCTGTTGATGTATTACTGTGGCTCTTTGGCAACGTACATTGGTAAATTCTGGCTCCTTCTCAGGCTCAGGTAGCCACCCCTGAGATACTGCATCTCTTCCTTCAGAACAGAACTGATAGCTGATGGGCCCAGGCAGGAACCTTCACCATTGCCATGGCAGCATTGCACTACTGACTAAATGTATTGTGAGGATGGCATACCTTATTCTGAAGTGTTAGGTACTGGAAGCAGCTCATGTAAAGTTAATAAAAGTGTTGTGAATCAAATCCTCCATTGGTTTTGCAGGAACTTTTCCAGTGAATCCTAAATTAGGTTGTATGTGATAGAAATCTTCTATTAGTTTCAATTGAGAATTAGTATTGCATCAGAATCAAGATTTGATAGAAAAGCTAATTTAAAATCAGTGGAGCATTTCTAAAGCATCCATCTTGACTTAGGATTTGATAAAAATCCTCCTTGCAAACCAATGAAGCAATCCTACTGAATCTTCATGATTAGCAAATCTCTGGGTCATCTCCTTTTATTTCAACAGTTTTACTCCTGGGGCAACAGAACCCTACATCCATTTTTTTTATTTACTGGGCATGCGTAATAACTACCTGTCATGCTGTCTGGAGTGGCTCACAACCATGATTGCCAACCTCAAGGCTAAGAAAAAAAGAGAGAGAGTTATTAGAAGGTTAAATCAGGCAAGTATATATACACAAATGAGTTACAGTCATCCAAAAGATGACAGAGTTTTAGTAATCTGTCAACTCAATGTTTTTTACCCAGGTTGTCTCCTGCCTCTTCTTCTCTTTTGTAGCTCAGCCCTATAAGAGTCCAAACAGCAAAAGAAATGAAACATTTTCTTATCAGCTGGTTTTATTTACTTCTTCCAGAATTCAAGCTGATGGGATGAGCACTTTTGCATGTAGTCTCTTCATAGGAGTAAGGGGCAATTAACAAAGTCTTTTTGTATTGTGATGTCCCACAATGGCCCATTTAATTTTGATAGGCCATCTTGATGGGCAGGAGACAATCCCTCCTGACTGGGTTCAGTTTCAGTGCAAACATTTTTTTAAAGTTATAAGCAAAAACTTAAATAGTACCTTATAACATGTGATAAGGAAATTGTAAGTGAAAGTAATGCATGCAGCAAATTACAAGCATTTCATAAAATTAAACACTAAACACATTGTTATACGTTCAATACCATTTTAACCATACTAACAAACAGCAGAAATAGACTGGTTTCTTGCAGAGAATTTGTCAGTGCTCAGCTGAGGCCTAAAGCCTTGGCAAGAGCTGGCACCTCTTCTGCCAGCATCACACTATCTTCTGAACATCAGTTTTTCAATTGTTTTAAAATATTACTCCAAGTCTCTAGTTTAGAGTCCTAGAGCCTGCAAAATTGCATAGAGCAACTCACTAAAGAGGTGTTTTTTACTCTCATTTCTGTTTCTAAAATAACTTGGGACCTAGTTCAGTTCCCGTTATAGTCAGTGGAAAGACTCTTGTTAACGACAACAAGTCCTTGCTAAAGTATTTTTTAAATATTAAAAACACTTTTTTTTCTCCTGAAACAATGTGGAAAATTTAAGTTCAGTACGAATCTTTATTGCAAAATAATAAACCTCCAAAAACAGATTTATAATAGAAACACTAATGTAACTGTAACTATCTGGGTAATACTAACATCCAG
Organism: Terrapene triunguis; assembly: GCF_002925995.2. Classification (NCBI taxonomy): domain Eukaryota; kingdom Metazoa; phylum Chordata; order Testudines; family Emydidae; genus Terrapene; species Terrapene triunguis. The sequence continues at coordinate 2,253,909 of NW_020699373.1, forward strand.
TGCCAGTCTTACCTATTTCTCCAGGACATGTAAGAACTGCCGTAGGGTGGGCTGAACTAGATTTGTTCCAATCGCCTTTTCTTCTATTTAACAAGAGTCTCCTGCAATCATTCCCACTGCCAGTGAGGCAAAGAAAAATATACTTTATTTACCATCTTTGCTGGCATCTCTTTAAGAAAAAGGTAAGTAAGAAAATAATAATTTAAATGGCCACAAAAAATGGCCAAGAAAAAACTGTGGCTACATTGTCACCTTCACCTCTCAGAAACTCAGATTCTTCTCCGAGTGCTTGCTCATATCGATTCCAATTAGATGTGTGCCAGAAGGTTTATCCCCTCGCAATACCCATCGGGTCAGCTGTGGAACCCCCTGGAGACATGCCTTCATGGCACCACATATAGGGCCCTGCCGACCCACCGCCTCCCCAGTTCCTTCTTACCGCCGGTGACAGTCGTTGGAACGTCTCGTCTCTCATCTTCATGAGCGATCCTCTAGTATAGTTTCTGTAAATAGTTGAAGAGAGAGTTTTAAAAGTTGTTTTACAGTTAGTTTAGGTATTTAAACTTGGGTTACTGGGGGTTCTCTCCTCCCTCCCCGCCCGGTTTCCCCTTCCCTCTCCTGGGCCCGGGGCATGCCTCGGACCCAGGGTTTTAAACAGAGCCGTAACTAGGTATTTTTGCGCCCGAGGCAAGAATATAAAATTGCGCCCTCCCCCAGGGCCGGCTCTTCGGCAGCGGGTCCCTCAGTCCCTCTCGGAGGGAAGGGCCTGCCGCCAAAGAATGAATGAAGTGGCGGTGGTAGAGCCTGTGATTTTGGAAGGTCTAACTCATAATTTTTGACTGCTTGGGCTGGTAATGTTGCTTCCAAGATGGTCTTTGGTTCCAGTCCAGTTCCAATCCAGAGAGGGACTCACAGGTTAAGAGAGGAGGGAGGTGCTGGATATCAGCAGTGGCCACTAGGGATCAGCATGTGTCCTGAGAATGCTGGGAGTTCAGGTTTGCAGGGCAGGATCAGGGGTGGCAGGTTTGTAGAAATTTTGGTGGTGCTCAGAACCCGCCCCGCCCAAACTCCGTCCCCACACCCGCCCAAGGCTCTGGGCGGGAGTTTGGGTGATGGAGAAGGTCTGGGGTGCAGGCCCTAGTGCAGGGTCTGGGAGGGAATTTGGGGATGGGAGGGGGTGCGGAGGGAGGGGCTGCAGGCTCTGGGAGGGAGTTTGGGGATGGGAGGGAGTGCAGAGGGAGGAGGTGCAGGTTCTGGGAGGGAGTTTGGGGATAGGAGGGGTGCAGAGGGATGGGGTGCAGAGGTGAGGGCTGTGGGTTGTAGCTGCAGATGAGGGGTTTGGAGTGTGGGAGGGCTCTGGCTGGGGCTGGGAATGGGAGGTTTGGGGTGTGGGAGGGGCTCAGGGCTGGGGCAGAGGGTTGGGGTGAGGGGGGATGAGGGCTCTGGCTGGGACTGGGGATAAGGTGTTTGGGGTGTGGGAGGGGCTC
>NW_020699373.1:2255495-2267565 GCF_002925995.2 Terrapene triunguis
GGGGGGGATGAGGGCTTTGGCTGGGACTGGGGATGAGGTGTTTGGGATGTGGGAGGGGCTCAGGGCTCGGGCAAAGGGTCAGGGTGTGGGGGGATGAGGGCTCTGGCTGGACTGGGGATGAGGTGTTAGGGGTGCTGGAGGGGGCTCAGGGCTCGGGCAGAGGGTTGGGGTGATGAGGGCTCTGGCTGGGACTCGAGATGAGGTGTTTGGGGTGCTGGAGGGGCTCAGGGCTTGGGCAGAGGGTTGAGGGTGCGGTGGGGGGGGTGAAAGCTCTGACTGGGGGTGTGGGCTCTGGGGTGGGGCAGGGCTGGGGATGAGTTTGCGGTGCAGGCAGGCTGCTCCGGGACAGGGGCCAGAGAGGAGGACTCCCCCCAGGCCTTTCCCTGCTGGCAGCAGCAAGCTCTGGGGGAGAAGTCCCCCTTTCCCGCCCCCCCAGCAGCACACTCACCCCCACCACTGTCACTGCGTGTGCTCCTAGGGCCCCTCTCAGGTCCAGGAATCTCCCTCGCCTCCCCCGTGGTGAGTGCCGGAGGGCGCTGCGTGCGCCTCCTCCCCTGCTGTTGCCCCTGACTGTAGCCTCACTGGGGGTGAGGGATGGGGCTGCCTCTTTGCCCAACATGGGGCAGGAGCGGTGACTGCAGGCGGGGGGGCGCCTGTGCTGCTGGAGGGTCCCATTGGAAAATGAAAGGGTCTGAGGGGGAAGGGCAGGCTCAGAGTCAGTCTGCCTTGGCAGTCGAGATGGGGGGCGCTAGGACCCTGCGGCAGCAGTTGCTGCAGGGAAGAGACAGGGACTCTCTGCTTCTTTTTTTTTTTTTCACCTCCACCTCTTTCTGCGCCCCCTCTCCCTCCCGGCTTTGTGTGCCCAAGGCAAGTGCCTCACTCGCCTGGCCCTTGTTACGGCACTGGTTTTAAACCATGTTGGGCTTGCCAAAAGACTATGCCTAAGGGAGACCTACACATGGCTTGTCTAAAGTGCGTGGGGAAGTCCCACCAAATGGATAGGTGCAAGATCGGCAGGAGTTTTCGCCCACACACAAAAAATAAAGGGACCATAGATTGAAGCTGCTGCTAATGGAAGCAGCTGTATGCCCTCAGTCCGAGTTGAGCCCCATGGACACGGCACCAGGCTCCTCAGCATTGGTGCGCAGCACACTAGCTTCGATCCGGGATGCGGCACCGAGGAAGGGCTCTGGGGTCAGAGACCCTCAGCACCAGCACTACCTGGCACTGAAGTCTGCTGCGTGGTAGCAATCGCTGCACCAATCAGTCACCTGTGCCAAGGAAGAAGCACAGGAAGACTGCCGGGGGCACTCCCCCTCTCAAGCAAAAGAACAGGAGCCGCCCAAGGGAGTGCGACTTGTGCCGGGCCACCTCTCCCCTCTGGCTCAACAGCCAGCACCGTCGACTCTGGGCCCGCGGCAGGGGTCGTTGAGTCCAGTGCCACCAGAGGAGACCCAGGTGGAGGACTTGGACCTTCCTTCCACACTGGAGACTTTCGAGGTGGCCCGGGACTTTATAGCCCTAATCAGTCCACACTCTCCTGACCAGCATGAGAGTGCACTGACCCTGACGCCCCAAGCACCACAGAGATCACCTGTGCAGTCAAAGGGCAAGCCTGCTATGACTCGGCAGTGATCTCCATATCCCCAGCTCCGACGGGCACGGCGCTGTCATGGTCTCCACACTCGGACTCCTTGGAGTCCGACTCTGTGGTGGACACCTATGTGTCCCGGAGGAGCCAACATCGTAGCCGTCAGCATTCACAGACTGCGGGGATGACGCAGACCTTCCCTCTGGTGCCGTGGCCGACACAATGGCAGGTACCAGCCCAGATGCCGGCACAGTGGCCCTTCTGGACCCTGTGAGCATACCATGAGTCCCAGGGGTCCGTCTCTGGGTGCTCCTTCTCAATCATAACCAAAGGAAGGACTGTGTCCAGGACCAGGGACCCCTCTCGGGCATCGTCCACTGCTAGCACGACTACCAGCAGTACCACACCCGGTACCGTGCCCAGGAACGGCACCATGCCCGGCACCGTGCCCGGCACAGGCACTACAACCAGCGCCACAAAGGCACTGCGACCAGTGCCATGACCAGTACCATGATTGGCATCAAGGCGGACACTGATTTGGCGGCAGAGCCACAGCGGTTTGAAGAGCCGGATGGGCAGGAGGGACCGTCCCTGGCTCAGGGCTCCTCGTCATCGTCACCAGACGAGACAGTAGCAGGAACATCCTCAGGGCCTCCTCCTCCTGACAGTTGAGTCCACCTTGAACTCCTGAGGCGGGTCGCTCAGAATCTGGGGATACAGATGGAAGAGGTCACCAAGGTGTCAGATCCAATGATGGACATTTTATCCCTGGTGGGGCCTACCCGACTGGCTCTTCCCCTGATTAAAACTATTCAGGAGAACACGAAGACCCTTTGGCAAACGCCGGCCTCTCTAGCCCCTAGTGCTAAGGTGGTTGAGAGGAAGTATTTCATGCCCTCCAAGGGCTACAAATATTTGTTCACGCACCCCCTGCCAGACTCATTGGTGGTGGTGGCTGTTAATAAGAGGGAGAGGCAAGGTCAGTGGGGGCCTAACCTTCAAGCTAAGGATGGAAAGAAGCTGGACCTCTTCGGGCGGAAGGTATACTCCACCGGAGGGTTCGCATTGCAAACCAGCAGGCGATCCTTAGCTGATATAACTTTAAATTGTGGGACGCAATGTCCAAATTCTTGGACCTTGTCCCAGTGGACTCTAACTCCAAATTCTCGGCCCTGGTGGATGAGGGTAAGGACTCGGCAGACTCTGCAACGCACACTATGTCCTCGGGCATTGCGATCCGCCATTGCTTCTGTCTGCAGGCCTGGGGCCTCCCCGTGGAGATCCAAAAGACAATCCAGGATCTCCCATTCGAGGGCACTACGCTATACTCAGAAAAGATGGACTCGAAACTCCATAGCTTAAAAGACTCCCGAGGCACTCTAAGATTGCTGGGGCTGCACATTCCAGCCACCCAACATAGACAATTTAGGCCTCAGCACATGCCACGGCCATACCAGGGCCAGCCCGGACAGGATGATAATCGCAGGCGACCCAGAAATCAGAACCGCCGTCATCAACCCCAGCCTCCGAGCAACCGGGGATCTGGGTCTTTTAGGCACCGGGTCCTAGGCAGACCTTTTGAGGATGCGCCCGAGGGCGACATACCAACCAGTCAACTGGATCCTTCTTTCCACTTTTCAGCACATCTATTCCATTTCTACTGGGCGTGGTCCCAAATTACCTCAGACCGTTGGGTCCTTCGCACAGTAGAAATGGGATACTCTCTCCAATTCTCTTCGGCCCCCCTCACCTCCCTTCCCCATCCCTCTTCAGGGACCCTTCTCACGAGTAGCTCCTTATGCAGGAGGTACAAACCCTCCTATCGGTAGGAGCTGAGGAGGAGGTTCTGCTGGAGCTCAGGGGCAAGGGGTTTTACTCCCGGTATTTCCTAATACTGAAAGTAAAGGGGGACCTCAGACCCATCTTGGACCTGCGCAACCTCAACAACTTCATGAAGAAACTAAAGTTTTGTATGGTCTCTTTGGTGAGAGTGGTATGCCACCCTCGACTTGAAAGACGCATATGTCCACATTTCCATAATTCTGCCCCACAGCCACTTCCTAAGGTTTGTAACGGGGGGCACTCATTACCAATTCACAATGCTACCATTCGACCTGTCATCGGCACCTCGGGTGTTCACCAAATATATGTCAGTTGTGGCCACCTTCCCGCAGAAAAGGCAGGTTCAGGTATTTCCATACCTTGACAACTGGCTAGTGAAGGGCCGGTCCAGGACACAAGTGAATCAACAGGTCAGTCTGATAAGATCCACCTTTGACTCACTGGGTCTCCTCCTAAACATTCAAAGGTCAATGCTCACCTCTACTCAGAGAATAGAGTTCATAGGGGCGGAGCTAGACTCAAGACAAGCAAGAGCTTTCCTACCTTAGTCCCGCTTTCAGGTCATTCACGACATCATACGATTCTCTACAACCACAGCAAGGAGTTGTTTGAAACTCCTGGGTCACATGGCATCTTGCACGTATGTGGTGCAATGTGCAAGACTCAGACCTCTCCGGGCTTGGCTAGCATCCGTGTATTGACCAAGCAGAGACAGCCTAGACAAGGCAGTCGCTCTTCTACCGCGGGTTCTCAAGTCTCTTCAGTGGTGGCTTGACTCTCACATGGTGCGTCCAGGGGTCGCCTTCGCCAGACCATGCCCCTTGTTATGTCTGGCCACCGATGCCTCAACCATAGGGTGGGAGGCACACCTCAGAGAGCACAGAACTCAGGGCCTCTGGTTTCCAGAGGAGGTGCTGCTTCACATCATGTCAGGGAGCTGAGAGCGGTTTGTCTGGCGTGGCAGACAAAAATTTGCCTTTTGTCCTCACCTGTAGGGCAAATGCATATCAGTCCTGACAGACAATACAACAGTGATGTTTTATATCAACAGACAGGGGGGAGCACGCTCCTCTCCCCTATTTCAGGAAGCCCTCAATCTCTGGGAGTTCTGCATATAACACTTGATACTCCTGGAAGCGTCCTATCACCCTGGATCTCAGAACGAGCTAGGGGACTATCTCAGCAGGTCTTTTCACAATCACAAGTGGTCCATTTGCCTGGATGTAATAAACAATATCTTCCAATGGTGGGGAGTTTCCCAGATCAACTTGTTCGCCACAAGGGACAAAAGGAAGTGCCTGTGATTCTGCTCCTTCTTGAACCACAGCCCGGGCTAACTGGAAGACACATTTCTTCTCCCATGGAAGGGCCACCTCTTCTATGCATTCCCTCCTATTCTTCTTGTTCACAAGGTCCTTCTCAAGGTCCGGAGCGACAGAGCCTCAGTGATCCTGGTGGCACCAGCCTGGCCACATCAGCATTGGTTACTCCTGGGGGAATTCTGCAGCACAAAATTAAAAATTCTGCATACCGTATTTGAAAAGTCTGCACAATTCTGCATATTGTATTTGTCAAAATAACAATCTAATCATGCCAGCTACAATTATTTTGGTAATTTATTTCAAAATATCTGTCAGCAAGTATGTCTATAACAATACAGACCAAAAAAAAAAAAGATTCTGGTAATTTTTTTTTTTTTGACAAATAGATTCCTTACTAGGCATATTAATACAGAACTTTGTGTAATTCATTTAAATTACAATACAGAACTGTATTTCCTGCACCTGTCAGAAGTAGGGTGACCACAGTCCCGATTTTTGGGTCTTTTTCTTATATAGGCTCCTATTACCCTCCACCCCCATCCCGATTTTTTACATTTGCTGTCTGGTCACCCTAGTCAGACGCAGTCAATGGCTTTGGGGAATCAGGGGTAACGGAAGAGCTGAGGAAGGGGGAAGGAGCCTAGGAGTGAACCTGGAGAGTGAGAGGTTTTTCTTTGGGGGGAGGGGGAGGAGGTTGTTGGGTGTTGGGAAGCCTCCCCCAGGCAGACCCTGGCTGACCCCAATCCTCTCCCATTCAGTCAGGCATATTTGCCCCTGTCCCCGCACCACTCATCCCCATGGGTCTCTGCAGCCCCTAACCCCTGTCCCCAGGCTCAACGCTGTCACCCCACTAGCTCCTTAGCCCATGCTCCAGTCTGTCCCCCCCCCCACTAGCCATTCTGAACCCCAGTGTGACACACACACCCCAGCAGCACTGTGTGCCCCGCTCTGTCCTAACCTGGCTCTGCGGGCAGGATGCTGTGATGAACTCTACTCCTGGGGGAATTCTGCAGCACTGGACATAGAATTTTGTATTTTCCCGCATAAAAACATTTTGCTTAAGAAGTGCTGCAGTTCCGCCTTTTTCCCCACCAGAGGCCGCTGTGGCGCTAGAACAGCCGGCATGGCCGCCTCTGGCTGTTCTGGCACCACAGCGACCTCTGGTGGGCAAAAGGCAGAACTGCAGCACTTCTAATGCAAAATGTTTTTTATGAGGGAAAATACAAAATTATGCAAGGCAGATGAATTCTGCATCTGCACGTCCGCAAATATGCAGAATCCCCCCACGAGTAATTGGTACACCATGCTATTGGCGCTGTCAGTGGATAGTCCAATCCCCGGCTATTATTTCCAGGCCTTTATGACTCAACATCACGGCCATCTCCAGCATTCCAATCTCGAGTCTCTCCACCTCACAGCTTGGAAGCTACGTGGTTGAACCCGCTAGAGCTCACATGCTCAGACCCCATTAGGGAGGTTCTTCTGGGTAGCAGAAAACCATCGACCATGTTCATCCGGTCACCTGTTGCAATTTTGTTGATTTAGACCCTGAAAAGATTTACATATCTGTGCACTGAAATCTGTGGGATTAACGTTAAACACGTGCATAAAATTAGGTATTCAGGCTGATGCTGTTAGATCTGTCAGCAGCCTTCAATACCTTTGCTCATGAGAGGTTGTGAATTCACCTGCAGCATGCAGTAATGGATGGTAAGGTTCTGGGGTGGTAATATGTGGAGGTTGTTCACCTTAATTTGGAGCATTATCATTTGGAGTTCCTGCTGGGATCTATTTTAGCTTCTCTCCTGTTCAATGTGAAATTGCAGTTGTTAGGAGGGTTACTTTAAAGATATGGGCTGCAGTGTTTTCAGTAGGCTGATGACACTCAGCTCTATGTGTCTCTCTCCTGATCCAGCCAATCCTGATGATCATCTAGCTCAGTGACTAAGGGAGATTGTGGCATGGATGAGAGCTAGCTGGCTGAAGCTCAGTCCAAATAGGACTGAGATGATGCTCGTAGGTAGGGTCCCTTGTAGAACCAAGACTTTAGTTTGTAGCTGTCAAAGAAATGGTCTCAATTGTTTACTGATTCATCCAAAAATCAGATGTGGGAATATTTAAAATCTCCTGTTTCTGTGTTGATATTAAATGCAGTTTTTCATTTCATTTCTCTAAGAACTGAAAAAATACTGAAATGCACACATACAATCTGTAGTTTTTCAAGCAATTAGATTGTTGTTATTTAAATGTATATTCTTAATACATGAAGTGATTAGTCCTCAGTAAGGAGCATTTGCTTGCCAAATTAGATTTTCTAAAACAGCTATTTTTGAGTTAAGCAAGCAAAAAAACAACTCTGAATCTGCTGGAAATACACATTCCCAATGGCTGGACCATTTGTTAAAAAGAATTGAAAAAATCATGTACAGGGTGAAACTTCATGTACCAAGGCCAGAAATAATTATTTTTTCATAGTCAGAAACCTCAGAAAACAAGAGTTTACAATGGAACTGCAATCTCAGCCACAACTAATTTGTCACTCATGTGCATTGCTATTCATCTTTCCTTGCATTGAAGCAATCATAATGAAAAGGATGAATACTAACAAAGGACTAAATCCCGCAAACATATAAGTAACATAATTAATCATAATAACTCATGAGAGCATTCACATTGATTTCAACTGGACTACTCACATGAGTAAAATTACATGTGTTTCCAGGATCAGGCCCAATGACGAGAGTCTGACTAGGGACACTGATTATCTAAATCAGGTCAGATTTAAGTTATGATCAGAAAGGGCCATTGTTATTGCCTAGTCTGATCTCGTGTATAACACAGGCCATAGAATTTTACCCATTAATTCCAGTATGAAGCCCAATAATGTGTGATGAAAATAGAGCATATCTTTTAGAAAGACATCCAGTTCTGGTTTAGGAATTTCAAGTAATAGAGAATCCACTACAAGAAACATTCTGGTTTGACATTTGGACGTTTATAGCCCACAACAGTGCACATTTGAGACCTCATCATCAAATAAGAGAGGCAAATCCATATATTAGTTATGTTAAAAATATTCTACACACGTACACCAGGAATGAGAGCGTTCCAGGCTCACTTGATCCACAGGCTCCATGCACCTCCCAAGTCCCCAGGCAGCATTTCCATTTTCCTTACTAGTATGTCTTATCATTTTATTAGGAACTGTTGTTCATAATGTAAGAATACATTGCGTTAAAAAATGTTTTAAAATGAAATGACTGATTGGGGCCAGCTGCCACTTTTGTTACCAGATTTGCCTGTTACTTTGGGGTATGTTCATTTATTAGGGTTACTCTTCCGGGGGGCGGGTTTTTGTAATTCTATCAACGTACTGCTTGTGTCACGTGTGTTTTCATATGGAGCTCTACTTCTCCCTTCTGCAAGTCCTCTCCCAATGGAGCTATCCCTGCAGGACCTATGTTCCCTAAGGCTGGGTTCCTCCAGCCCCAGAACCAGATGAACACACACACACACACACACGCACACACTAACAGAGCAAGTCTGAGCAGACCAGGTCAATCAGCACTTTCAAGCTGACCCCTTATATGTTATATGTCCCTGGACTCAATGGGCTGGGTCAAGCAGCACTTTCAAGCTGCCCCCCTTATGTGTCCCTGGGCTCAATAGACTGGGTCAAGCAGCACTTTCAGCTGCCACCCTTATGTGTCCCAGATTCAGCATGTCCCTATCCCCACTCTCACATCACAATTGTACTGATAGTAACCTACTTGATGAGCAAACCCCACAGTATTTTGGGCACTGCAGGGATCTTTAGCTTAAGTAAAAGAAGCGTTGCTGCAGAGTAAATGGGGGAAGCTAAAAACACAAAAGAGTAAAATTCAGCAAGAGAGAGAGAAGCAATCAGCTTAACCATAAAAGTTATTTATTGAATAATAGTGAAAACTACACAAGGAGGGCTAAACCAACATAACATACATTATTAAAGGTTAATACCTAAGGTAGAAAGGAAAACAGAGAGAGAGAGAAAGAGGGGGATCTCACCCACTCCATGAGGCTTGAACTGGTCAGGGTTCCGAGGTGATGGTGGTAGCTCAGGGTCCTGAGTGCTGGAGACAGGCAGAGCCCCCAGCACCATCAGTCAGGAGAAGATGGAGTCCCAGTGGAACTGATGCATAGTTTGTATCTAAGCATCAGAACACTTACTTGAACAGAGGTAGGGGTTTTTGTAGAGAAACAACAATGGTTCCAGGGAGAACACTAGATTTGTTTATGGGTAAACTGATGACTCAAGCGTTTTCTTTAGGCTAGACAACAGGAGCTGATCACTTTTGGCTATGGGTGGTGTTTTCTTCCAGGGAGCTCACAATACAACTAGGCTGCTTCAGTATTTTGGATATCAATCAAAGATTCATTACTGGAATTGGTCTGATAACTGCTGAGCTGGGTGTGGGCAGGCGTAGGTTCATTAACATCTGGAGCAGAGTTTCCCATGATGCAGTGCTTCCCTGCTTTTCTGGTCCCAGAGTTCAGTGCAGTTCTCTGTTCTTCATTCTGTATGCTAATCCCTGTCCCATCTTTCATGCAGATGAGGCTAGGGGAGTTGTCTCTGCTCTCCATTCTGTATGCAAATGGAGATGTCTTAATCTTGTCACCCTTGTCAGGAGGGGTCTAGGTGTGTCTCCCAACGCACTTCACTGCTCTCTGCAAGCCTTTTCTCTGATCGGTCTTGGTTCAAGCAGAGACCGGCGGGGGTGGTGGTGTCCCTCATGAGTCAGACAGGCCAGACACTGCATCCTGGTTCCCCAAAAACACAGAGCTGACTGGTATCAAGTTATTAGGAACTGTTGTTCATAATGTAAGAATACATTGCGTTAAAAAACATTTTAAAATTAAATGACTGATTGGGGCCAGCTGCCACTTTGGCCCTCAGCCATAATGAAAAGGATGAAGGTCAACCTTAAGCCCCCTCATCCACCACCCCACTGCTGTAGCTTCTATGGACATTGCAATAGCACAGAATAGTCAGGGTGTGGGGATGTCCTGAAACATTCCCTGCACTATGGCTTCTGTTGTGAGTAGGGGACACAGAGCTGGCTTTGTGCTCAGCGGAAAGGCCCCTCCTCTAGAGGGATAAGGGCCAGAAGACAATGACGGACTGGGCCTTGAGAGTTCATTGATCATTAGGACAGGTGTCTACAATTAGCAAGTGACCATTAGTACAGGCTTAAATGTCTTTGCTTTAATTAAAAGGGACACTGCCAAGCTTATTATACCTAAAAATCAAGCTACTGTTGGACTTTAAATATATTCTTTACATCTGCTTTTTAAATTCGGGGGGAGGGATAGCTCAGTGGTTTGGGCATTGGCCTGCTAAACTCAGGGTTGTGAGCTCAATCCTTGAGGGGGCCACTTAGGGATCTGGGGCAAAATCAGTCCTTGGTCCTGCTAGTAAAGGCAGGGGGCTGGACTCAATGACCTTTCAGGGTCCCTTCCAGTTCTATGAGATAGGTATATCTCCATATATTATATTATATTATAAATTCTGTATGTGACAATATACAAAGTCTTCCACACAGTTTAAACTTTAATAGCTCCGCAAGTGCATGTCCAGGACTTGCCTTCCACAACTAGTATCTGGTGCCAGTCCTGCTCAAAGTGCTCACATTTAAAATGTGAGATTGAACATTTGAAATGGTGATTTTGGTCAGGGACGGATTAACTTTTTGTGGGCCTGGCGCCAAACATATTTGTGGGGCCCCCTGGGGAATAATTGTAAAAGGGGCCAGGGGTAAAAGCACAGTGGAGCAGGAGCTAGGGTTGGTCTCTGGAGCAAGGGAGGGGTCGGGGTAAACTGCAGGCTGAGCGGGTCTGGCGGCTGGGACCCCGGCTGGCAGGAGCCAGCCCACTGCTGGCTCTGCTCAGCCTGCTGCCAGCTGAGTGAACAGAACCCCAGGTCGACAGCAGGCTCAGCCTCAGCCGGGACCCACATATGTTTGTGCATATATGTGTATGTAAATTTTAGCCCACGTCACAGGATATTGGATTGCGAAGGCTCGGAGTACTAGGTGTTAAATTTTTTTACCACTGGACAAAAGATGTGTCTTTCCCTTGATGTTAATAGAAGATGGATCAGAGTCTGCTCCTATTGCAAGCCTGGCACAATCATTTAAAAAATGAGACAGACACTGTGTTTGTTCACTTCTGTGTGTTTTGTTTTACTTTGGCCCATCAACCAGAAGAAAAAAAAACAGTGACTTACTGAGAGAGAAAAATGTAGTACAAAACAGTGAAATACTAATCTAGTGAGAACTTTTATGTGACTGAGGCAGATATGTATTTGCATGTAACTAAAAAAAAAGCATAGGGGAAACAAATTAAACTTTAGTCCAGCAAGAACATTTCTGCCTTGCCTCATGGGAGGCTGTGATAATTCATATTGATTTTTAATTTGTAAAATCTCCCTTTTTGCTATACCACAGTGTAACCCAAATGCCCTAAACAAGACCTATAGATACACCACTCTACTGCATATCACTTGTGTGAATAACAATAACATCTGCAGTTACTCAAGGTCGGATCAAAATTATGAGGCCTTGCAAACCTTAAGTTTTGGATATAAATTAACTGTCTGTTAGGAGACAGGAAGATATTTCCCCTCTACCTTCATGATATAGTATTACACAAGTGGCTAAGCAAATTGCAGGAGGCATGGCTTTCCTCTGAAGTAGCCGGTATAGGCCAGGTATAATTCCACAGCAGAGTTACTGTGTATCTAATCTCAGTCGCTGGAGCATATCAACCCTTTCTGTGACAAGCCACCCCCATTTTTTAAAAAAAGATTCTTTGGAAAATAGACAATCAAACTCAAGTTCAACACCTTTTGCAAAACAAGTATGTGTGTGTGTTGTGGGGGGAGAAGCTTTGTAAATTAACAGGGGCACTTATCTTGAGTTTCAGCAAAAACGGTATTCCCCCAAAATCCACATGCACACACACTGACACATCTGGATAGTCGGACTGTAACTATATTTCAGAAACCCCATGTTCTCCAAACAATTCTCTTCCTTTCCCTTCTTTTTCCTCCTAATTTAAGTTACTTATTTTTCTCTGGGAACTATAACATTTTCTTTCTTGCTTCTTTCTGAACATATTGGGCTCGATTTAGGTCTGACCTACATCATCTGCAACCTCTGTGGAGATGCACAGGATGTAAATCATTCTTTTGAATTACCATGGGCCCAATCCTGACTTAAGTAGGAATTTTGGTTGAGCTTCAGGACTGGACCTTTTAGGTACACCTGCATGGCAAGCA
>NW_020699373.1:2267575-2272892 GCF_002925995.2 Terrapene triunguis
TCTCAGTGGTACCAGATGACAGAACAAGGAGTAATGGTCTCAAGTTGCAGTGGGGGAGGTTTAGGTTGGATATTAGGAAAAACTTTTTCACTAGGAGAGTGGTGAAGCACTGGAATGGGTTGCCTAGGGAGGTGGTGGAATCTCCATCCTTAGAGGTTTTTAAGATCAGGCTTGACAAAGCCGTGGCTGGGATGATTTAGTTGGGGATTGGTCCTGCTTTGAGCAGGTGGTTGGACTAGATCACTTCTTGAGGTCCCTTCCAACCCCAATATTCTATGAACCTCTGGCAGCAGACCCATCCCTAGGTTTCAGAACACAAGTCTGAATGTCTACACAGCTCTTTTTAGTGCCATAGCATCAGCCCCGTGAGTACATGTCTGTTGACCCTGGCTCTGACACTCACTCATGCAGGTTTCTGCTTGCCGTGTAGATGTATCCTTAGTTACCTTAGGGCTTGAACCAAAGCCAATTAAAGTAAATGAAAAGACTCCACTTGACTTGAATGGGGCTTTGAATCAGGCCTGTATATAATCTATCTTCAGAACCTCTCTTCACAGTCCACCTGCCAGGGTCTCTCAGGAATTTTTGTGCTAATTACAAACCAGTCATCAGAGATAACAAATCTATAAAGCAGGGAATGTTTTGCAGAAAGGATCCTGGAACTTCTCTGATAGATTTCAGAGTAGCAGCCGTGTTAGTCTGTATGGGGAAATAGATTCAATATGTGTAATGACCCAGCCACTCCCAGTCTCTATTTGAATCTATTTCCCCATGTTAAGTATCCTCATACCTTCTTGTCAACTGTCTAAAATGGGCCATCTTGATTATTACTACAAAAGTTTTTTTCCTCCTGCTGATAATACCTCATCTTAATTAATTAGTCTCTTACAATTGGTATGGCTACTTCCACCTTTTCATGTTCTCTGTATGTATATATATTTCTTACTATATGTTCTATTCTATGCATCTGATGAAGTGGGCTGTAGCCCACAAAAGTTTATGCTCAAATACATTTGTTAGTCTCTAAGGTGCCACAAGTACTCCTATTCTTTCTCTGATAGTTGTAACCCAAGGTTCTACAGAAGATAAAAAAGTGAGGGTCAAAAGTTATATATGCCAGACTGTAATTAATAAAACAGTATTTGGACATCAGTGCACCTTTATAAGGGCAGGGATTGAATTAAGGTGGAGGGATTCATAAGACAACATTTGTGAGCTTTAACCTGATTAGTCCTTTTCTCTTATTGTTTACACTGTGTCTTTAGAAAACTTGCTTTGTATCCTAACATATAAGGAAGCCACTTGAGATAAGAAGAATGGTGTTTAAAGAAGTTTCCTAAGGGTTATTGAATAGAGAAATCTAACATCCATTTCAGATACTATTAAGGCATTTTAGGACCCTGCTGGGTGATTTTAGTAGAAAACAACCATTGTAATAAAATCTAAGGGCTAGAAACTGTACTGCATCTCCTTGGAGACAGCACAGAAGGTGCAGGCAGGGATGTGGAGTGAGGCATGGGAATGATAGGGTGTTAGTTAGTGTTGTCTTTTTGATAGGGTTTCCTTTTTTTTTTGGGAGACTTCTTTTGCTTGACTTCTCAGGTGGTAGTGTGGTATCCAGTAGCTATGCATCCATTCCCAGGCTTCAGAGAACTGCCCATCATGTAGGATAGTTATGCAACTAAGTTACAGGCAGACTAGGTGCCTCATCTGCTTTGGAATATGGTAAATCACTGATAGATGTGCTGTATGCAAATCCTTTTCTGAGTAGACTTCAATATCTAGAGTGTCCTGACTCAAGCTACACCTCATGGAGAGATCAATGTGCTCAGCCTCTGATCCTGGCCAGCCTGAGACTGATCAGTTGGAGTATGTGTCTCAAACCCCGTTTCGCAAGGTTCATGGGAGCAGCCAACCCTCCACCTGGCAGCCACAAAGCCCAGCTCCATTGTCGGGGTCTGCCCCCGAAGTCCGATTGGCAGAGTTCCAGAGTGGCTGATTGGCCTGCTGGCCCTACTTAAGCCAACAGCAGGAACAGGAACAACTAGGCTCTACCCTGCTTTGGACTGCATGCCTTGTGCTTCCTGCTACCCACTCCTGCTACCTACTACCCATTCCTAGTTCTCTAGCTTGATCTTCTGGCATCCCAACTCAGCTTGATTCCTAGCATCTGACGTGTGGTTCTTGACCTTCAGTTTTCTCTTCCCTCTGTGACCTCCTGGTATCCTGACCTGCCTCTGGTTCCTGACTCGTAGTTCTGATCTCCAGTTTGTCTCCTCCTTCTGACATCCTGGTGTCCTGATTCAGTCGATTCTTGACTCTGGCTCATGACTGTGGACCTTGGCTCTGACTGCTAGGTCTGGCTGGCCACTTCCCAACTGTTGCAGCATGCCTCCTCCAGAAGTAGTCTGGCAGTGACTTCTTCATCTGGTCTTTTGCTGAAATGTTCTGCCTCTAACAGAGGAAATAAGTACCACAAAACTTCCGTGGAAAAGAGGTGCTGAGCACCATCCCCAGACCCATCTCGAAGGCCTAAAACCTGTCTCTTTGGAGTATAAGGATAGCTCAACACACAAGAAGGGCTCCTCAAACACTTATGAGGACTGAACACTGTATATCAGCTGAAAAATTACCTCATAAATGGTGCAGTACTGATCCAGTTGAGGCATCTCTGGCTAGATTTCAGGGATCCAGATTTTTGTCCCCCTTACATCCCTGGACAAGACTCTAGAGCTGAATCATACCACCACAGGCACAAGTGCCTTGGTAAAGACATACATCCTTGGGGTCCTCCACATTGGCCTCTATCCCCTTATGCTTACCCTTCTGTGCCTTACTGGATGCCCTGATGGCAGGACCTCCATATATGGTCTTCTATAAGGACTAGGCCTCATTACAACCTCATTCAAAATTCCTGTCAAAGATGGTCTCAAAATTCCACCTAAATCAAGTCATACATCTTCTGATATTTTTTTCCCCTGAAACTATGCTTACAAAGATGAAGAAAAGCAGCACTCACTGGATAGCCATAGGATTCTGTCCTTATAACAAAACATTTTAGAGTTTTTTCGAGACTCTTTGTGGCTTGTGCAGAACGAATGAAGGGTCATCCTGTCTCAGCCCAGAAGATATCCAGTTGGATCTTTCTGCATCAGAATTTGTTATGACTTAGCTAATGATACACCATCATCAAAAATTATTGCAAATTTAACTAGAGCTCAGGTCAGATCCATGGCTGAATAATGTTCCCATACTGAACATTTGTAGAACTGTTACATGGTCATACATTCACTAAACATTATGCCTCCATGGAAGCCTCCAGAGCCAGTGCAAACTTTGGAAAGACAGTTCCTCAGTCACTGTTGAAATAGACTTTTCATCCCCACCTTCATCCTGGGTACTGGTTTGGAGTACAAAGAGTGGAATATATATGTGGACAATCACTTGAAGGAGAAAGAAAGGATTACTTACCAGTACAATAATTGTTATTCTTTGAGATGTATTGTCCACATATATATTCCATGACCTGTCCTCCATTCCCTTTACTACAGAGTCTATTATAAGTAAGATTTTGGTGGCAAAGGAACTGAGAGGCAGTTGAAGCAGCCCTTGGTTGAAGGCATGAGGACACATGTGCCATCCTAATGGATACTGCCAACCAAAAGGCATCTGCTTGAGTGCACTGGGTGCGCACACACCAAGAGTGGAAAATATATATGTGGTCAGTATATAACAACCGTTACTATGCAGGTAAATAACCATTTTTATAGCACAAGAAAGAGAAAAGGGAAATTGCTAATCACTCCCAACCTTGGAAAATTTCCAAATTGAAAATTCATCCTGACCTCGTTGCTGACAGAGAAAACTGCCTGAATTTGATCCCCAAGTTTTATGAATACTTTCCCAACAGCATAACAAGTGAGAATTGGGTCAGGGACCCATTTTCAGTAGAAGATTGTCAGATGGCTTTTCAGCAAATGAAAAGGAAGAATTTATTGAACTGTCATGTGATGGTGGATTCAAGGTCAAATTCAACAAAGTAGAGCTCCGTGACCTTTGGTTGAGAAGGAGAGAGGAGTTTGCCCTGATATCAAATAGAGCTTTGAAATTTTTGGTGCCCTTAGTGCTACATACTATGCAAGACTGTCCTGATCACTATTAAAACAAGTATAGAATGAACCTCCGTAAAGAACTGGATCTTTAGCTGAATCTCACCAATATCTCACCCAACAAATTAACTATGTGCTCTGAAGCAAGTACACCAGTGTCTCTTTTTTTGTTTTGGTTGTTCGTTCTCCAAGATACTTAATGTTTTGTAACAAAATGAACTTTGGCTCATGTTCAATAATAATCCACATAGAATTAGCAGAAACTTTGAATTTAAATTAGACAAGTCAAAAAGTCAAGCCATTGACATAGTTTAGCAGCATACTATAATATAACAAGATGTCATTTA
Source organism: Terrapene triunguis (assembly GCF_002925995.2). NCBI lineage: Eukaryota > Metazoa > Chordata > Testudines > Emydidae > Terrapene > Terrapene triunguis. The sequence goes on from NW_020699373.1 coordinate 2,272,032, forward strand.
TGACATTTAATTATTTCTTATAATTTGAATAATATATTAATAATGGCTACTTCATTGTGTTTCTTTTCGATTCACTGTCTGAAAACATAAGATGTTTTCGAAAGGATGTTATAATGGAACATTTTAGACTTTCATATTCATTTATTTTACTATAGAGTTCAGAAATCCTTAACTTAAACCTATTAAGGCCTAAAACAAATGTGTACAAAAAATTGCATATAGTACTTCCAACATCAATTTTTTTAAGGTGGCAGCACATGAACAATACAGTTTGGGAATTGCTGCAATATGCCATATTACACGTTCACCAGCTATTGTGCCCTAAAAATCCCTTGTGTACTTTAGATGTGTTTTTATCCTATTTAAAACACAGTTGAATTAGACAGCACAATATACATCTTTGTGGTCAGCATAGACAAAGATGTTGTATTCAGCATCATGTCAATTAATCATGGTGAAACCTTTCTGGTTCCATCATCTTTTTAGGTAAGACTCAAACTGGGTCATGCAGCTGTGACATTGGTGGTTCACTACTCTGTGTCAGCAACACTTGTCAGGCCTGACATATTCACTACTCCTAACACTCTGTTGCCATACTCGGTATCTAAAAGGTGTCATGTAAGGTATCATCTACAAACTGGTAACACACTTGTCCCGAAAATAATTTTTTGGTGTATGTATGAGGTGTGTACAAAGTGTTAAGTATGTGTTGGAAATACATACTCAAAATTTATTCGGCAAGCAGTGCCTAAGCCACACCTGTTCCAGACAAAGGAATGTAGTGCTGCCTGCTTGAACGTGGGTGGGCATGGCTACACTGGAAACTTCAAAGCGCTGTTGCGGGAACGCTCTGGTGGCAGC
>NW_020699373.1:2272902-2289399 GCF_002925995.2 Terrapene triunguis
CCCCCACCCAACTGAGACATGTCTCTTAGATCAGACACTTGTAGTCAGGTCCCATCAGTTTGGGTTGGGTTGCAGGGGCTCTACTAGCTATCCCACAGACTCCCTATTAATGAGCAAATTGATTAAATTCCTTTACCTCAATTGTACGATAGGATTAATAATACCTGCTTTGACAAAGTATGCTTGCCTGCAAAAAGAAAAAAAGAACCAGTACCATTTTGTTGAATATTAATATTTGATACACACCCCAGCTTAAATATGAATAGTCCGTAGCTGCTTCTATAATGAGCCAGCCACTCCCAGTCCCTATTCAAGCCCAGATTAATGGTGTTGAATTTGCAAATGAATTTTAGTTCTGCTGTTTCTCTTTGAAGTCTGAACAAGAAACAGACATTACAGAAGCAGATTTTCCTCTCCTGGAATTGACACCTCATCTATTATTGGGAGTGGACTACATCCACCCTGATTGAATTGGCCCTGTCAACACTGGTTCTCCACTTGCGAAGTAACTCCCTGCTCTCCATGTGTCAGTATATAATGCCTGCATCTGTAACTTTCACTCTGTGCATCCGAAGAAGTGAGGTTTTTACTCACGAAAGCTTATGCCCAAATAAATCTGTTAGTCTTTAAGGTGCCACCAGACTCCTTGTTGTTCCTAAGTCTGGGTCTCTAAGGGTATGTCTACACTACAGGATTAATCCGAATTTAGATAATTCGAATTTGGGAAACAGGTTGTATAAATTCGATTGTGCGCGGCCACACTAAGCACATTAATTTGGTTTTTAACCACATTAATTCGGTGGTGTGCGGCCACACTACCCCATTAATTTAACCACAGTAATTCGGTGGTGTGCGGCCACACTAACCCTAATTCGAATTAACAAAATCGATTTAGGCGCTACTCCATTCGTCGAGGTGGAGTACAGAAATCGATTTTAAGTGCCCTTTAATTCGAATTAACTGGCTCTGTAGTGTGGACGGGTGAAGGGTTAATTCGGATTAACGCAGCTAAATCCGAATTAAAGTCGTAGTGTAGACCAGGCCTAAGGGTATGTCTATTCTACAAAAACCCATGACACAGTGAGTCTCAGAGCCCAGGTCTACAGACTTTGGCTCACTACAGTGCTAAAAATAGTAGACATTCCTGTTCTGGCTGGGACCCACTCCCCTTGCCCGGTTTCAGATCTCGCACTCCAGCCCAAGTTGGAACATCTACTCTGTTATTTTAGCCCCAGAGCGCAAGCCCAGTGGCCCTGAGTCAGTTGACCCAGGCTGTGAGACTTGCTGCCAGGGTTTTTTTTTCCTGCAGTGTAACTCAAGGCACACTCCCGGGTGCAGACCTCCTGTTTGTCCCCCTTCCTTGGGATTTGAGACTCTGCAATCCAACTCACCTAAACCTTGAAACCAGTGCTCTGACTTTGCAAGCCTTCCCAGTTGCTTAGGTATGCTCACCCCAGAGTTTCACCTCTCTGGCCAACTCTGGTTCATAGATTAGCTTTCTGGAGACCATGTAAAAAACACCACAAAGTTTACTGTCAAAACATGCAGGAGTTACACCCATATTCTCCCTCTCCCCTAAATCTATGGTCATGCCTTCTTGTGAGTCCTTAGGTCCAGTCCATGTGTCATATGGGTTAACCCCTCCTGCCCTCTGCCTCATGCAGTCCTGTTGCCTGCAAAAGTCTGGCTGGTGAGAGAGTCCGGAAGTCCTGTCACCTATGTCATGGGACCAACTGGTCAGCTTCAGACCCCAATCAGGTGAGTTGCCCTCTGGAGTCCCAATTGTGAAAGCCAGTTTCCTTCAGCCTAGCCACTCCCTGTAGCAAAACCTTTGTCCTTGGTAGTTACTCTCACGCTGCCTGGAGTGGCTCACCCCCGAGAGTGCCAATCTCAGGTCAGAGTGTCAGAAAACAGGGCAGACACACCCAAACCGGTGGTATAGTCTATGTTTAGATTACAAACCAGCAACAAATGCATCTTCCTGGATCACTATTCTAGTTTTCCAGAGTCACAGACATTCATCTTAGACACTCCAGCCTATATTATGACCCAGACAAACTGGACTTCATGATGAAAGGTTATTAAAACCAAAATTCACCACATATTAGGTTCTTCTAGCCCCAAAGGACCAGTCACTTACCCACAGATCAAAATGTTCTCCAGATCTCACCAAATACAGCTCTGTAGCCAATCCTTTAGTGAACTAAAGATTTATTAAGAAAAAGTAATGACAGTTATTAAATGGTTAAAGCAGATAAAATGCATTACAGTTGGATCAGCTCATTTAGTCCAAATTAATAGCAGGGATGTTAAATCTGCTAGTTTTCTACAAGTCTCTGGGTTGCCCAAATAGATTTGGGGACCTCAATCTTTTTGTTCAAAGTTTCCCCATATAAGCATTCACCAGTCCAGAGATGGGGTAGGAAAGAGGTGTCCATGTGCCTTTTGTTCTCCCCTTTTATATCTTTACCCTTTCTTCTGGAAAAATACTAGCTGTCTTGTGGTGTCAGATAGCTCAATGGCATACATGCTTTGCCATCAGTTCCTCATATGAACTGCAAATTTTTGCTTGCACCTTTCTTTATACACTCAGCCTGATGTGTCTCTGGGGATGACATGCAAGTGTTTGTTTATAGTCCCTTTGTTATTTCCAAGGGGTTAGTCCATTGGCATTTCCCGGATTCACAACATGTTTCAGTAACAAACATATAGCAACATCTCATAACTTTGTCCTATTTAAATGTGTGTACCATCATTGTAAACAATGAGTTTCAGCAAATCATGACTTTTAAAATGATACAAGGCACACTGTGCACAAGATTTATCACAATTTTGTAATAGTGATGACAGTCAACTTCCCTTCTATACAGCATCACACAGTTACAATGTCATATGAAGGTCACAATTTGATACAGACTTGTACAGACACGCACCAATCCATCATATCTTTTAGGATTCTCAAGCTTTTTTGAATACTGGTGGACTTTAATCACAAATATTCCCAATACATCTTTAATATTGTGCCCAAGTCCTCAGCTATGGACAAGAATTCAGCTCAGGAGTGGGATGTAAAGATGGCATCTCCTACCTCAATCCTGAGCTGAGCTGGTTTCCTAGTGTAACTTAGTGAAGAACAAAGGCTGCTGTAAATTACACCAAGTTACTTTACAATGGTGCAAGAAATCTGATACAGCAGCTGGAGGTCAGTGGGGCACAGAGAAGCCCCAGCAGAGAGGGGAGTGGTATAGGAGCTGCTGGGCAAGCCCTCTGCCACCAGAGGCTCCCTTGAATTAGGCCATCTGTGCAGACTAAGTCCAGAATCTGCTGGCAATGTTGTGCAAAGTGGCAATACAGTACTGCACCTCACCTGAGGATCTGGGCCTGTATATTCAATATAATAATATGCCATGTTCTTTCTGCTTAGGCCAATGTAAAAGTTCCTTATTTTAATATATTTTTTATAAAGAAAAAGTAATTTCTTCAACAGTTGTACTTTTAAAATCAAACATCAAGAAAGTAAGAACAACATGCATTTACTGAGCAGTTCCATTGATTAATGTTACCATAATTAATGGTGGCAAACAATTCAAGCTTCAGCAAGAAGTAAGGCTTTCACCACCTGGTATAGGACATATTTTATGCCATATTTCCTGTAACCAAAACCAAATAGAAAAATGTAATTACTATGAGAAAATAGAGTACTAGTAACTCTATCCCCTGGCCTCCTTGCTGCTTGTTTTTCTCTTTTTGTTCATTTCTTTGTAGTATTGGCCAGAAGAACAGTCTCTTGCCAAAGGTGGGTTTTTGTATGTTGGAGGGGAAGAAAGATCAACAAATAAACCCTCTATAATGACTTAATTGAGAGTTGTGAGGAAGTAATCCAAAACCAATACTTCTCTCACCTATTTGTAAAGTTTTAGGGATTAGTGAAGAAATTTCTGTCCTTTAAAGGACAATAACAGAGCTGAAAGGACATGGAAGTTTATGAAATTGGGTTTGGAGACTGGAGAGGCTAAGGAAATAAACAGATTCAAAATGTATTTTCTGTTCTGGAAGATTACATTGTCCTTTCATTTTTACAATATTACATTGTAAAGGGGTTTGTTAGGGTCACCCCTCTCTGGGGCGGCTGGGAGCCAGGCTGCCTCACTACAGAGGTCCACTGAGTCAGGGAACTAGCCAGGTGAGGCAGGAAACAGTCAAGGGCTCAGGCCCCAGGCAGGGGGCTGAGCAAAATAGTTCAGTATCAGGCCCAGGCCCTGGGTCAGGGCAGGGCAACACACAGTCTAGAGCTCGGCCCTCAGGCAGGGGCTGAGCAAATAAATCAGGAACAAGCCCAGGCCCTAGGTCAGGGCGGGGCAGCAAACAAACAGGGGCTCAGACCCTCAGGCAGGGGCTGAGCAAATAGTTCAGGAACAAGCCCAGACTCCCGGTTCTGGCATCTGGGGCAAGGGGGAGACTGCCACCAGTAAGTGGGGTGGCAGGGGGGGGGACACAGGCCCACCCACTCCCCCGCCCACTCCACTGCGTCCCAGCCCAGGGCCCTAACAGCGGCAGGCAGCCTGCTGCTGTGTCAGTGGGGATCCTGGCCGCAACACACTGACATCGGCTCTGGGTGTGCTGCAGCCAGACTAGGGTCAGCTGCCCCCGGGCTACTTTCTACCTCCCCCTCTAGCAGTACTTGCGTCTGGTCGGTGTCCTCCACGGAATCAAGCACCATGGGCTCCTCGGTACTCGGCGAGCGGTAGGCTTGGCAGCTTCTCTGGGTTGCTTCTCTCCAGTAGGCTTAACAGCTTCTCCGGGGTCTGGTCGTCATCAGGCCTTGACTGGTATGGCCAGTCCTCAGGTTGGTCACAGGCTGCCGAAGTCTCCCCAACGGGAGTTAGGCCCCCAGCATCTGGCTTCTCTGGCAGCCAGGCAGCTTCTGAGCCCTGGGATGCGGCTTTTATACTTCCGGTCCTGCGCTTTGACCTTTGGGAGGCGGGCGCAGGCTCCAGTGGCTCCGCCCACTTTGGCATCCAGAGAGGCTCGTCCCTCTCTGCGGCGGCTGGGAGCCAGGCCACCTCAGTACATACATATATTAGTATGTTACAAGTTTCAAAGTTACTGTATGAGCAATTCTATTAAAGAAGTTAAACTGCTAGCTGGCAAAATAGGACTTTATTCTCTCCCCCTGTACAGTTCTTTTAATCTCCTCAGATAGTGAAAGGGGACCACAAACTGGCCAGATCAGAGCTAAGGATTCCCTCAGCATGGGGGAGCTCTCAGCTGGCATAGTGCTGCCATAGCCATCTTCTATGCCACCCTCCACATAGCTGCTGGCAGGATAGGGTGTGGCTGGAGTATTACTGTGGTTCAGCCATTTTCTGCTGGAAGACAGGCTCCTTGGGGGCTCTTACCAGCCAGCAAACATTAGAGTAGTGTCAAGCCACAATTGTGTCCATTGTCTGCTGTGCAGGTCCTGGGAACAGCAGAGAATCTAGTCCATGGATTGTAAACAGGACAACTGTTATGTAGTGGTCCCTCACTCTCGTGTGGGGAGGGAGGCCACAAACAGTCTATAGCCCAGCACCTTCTGGCTGGAGCCAACAGTACTTAACAGTCTATAAGGGAGCTTGGGCCCCCGAGGCAGGGCAGAGCACAAACAGTCTATAGCTCTGGCCTGCAGTCGGGGCAGAGTAGCAAAGGAGTCTAGGGGACCAGACCCAACCCTCAGGCAGGGCGGAGCACCAAACAGTTGGGTGTTCTTACTCTACTGGATGGCTGATAAATGCAGGCTTCTGGGCCTAAAGATTGGGAGGCTGCCACCCCAGGGGTGTAGTGGCAGGGGTAAGAGGACTCAGGTCCTCCTGACTGACTCCACCAGGTCCCAGCCTAGGGGGCTAACAGTGGTGGAGTGTTCCTCCACGGGGTCAGTGGTGAATCCCACCGCAACATGCTGACTCACACTCCAGCAGCAGAACTGGGCCAGAGTCTGGTTCCCCTGGGCTACTTCCTACCACAGTCTGGGTTTAGGGCTCTGTACTCCAAAGGTCCTCTGTCTCCTCAGGGTACTCGGCCACCAGTAGTCCCCACAGCTCCTCAGGGCATTCATCTGACGGCGGTCCTGGCAGATCCTCGAGACTCTCCTCTGGCTGCAGGGCACAGCTCCACTCGAGGCCTACTCCGGGATCCTGTTGAGATCCCAGCTCCCTGGAAGAGCTGGGAGGAGAGATCCCAGCTCCCCTCCAGCCCCAACCAAGCTCCAGGGCGCTCCTTTTATACTTCCTGTCCCACCCCAGGACTTCCAGTGAGGGAGGTGGGGCGGATTTAGCTCCGCTCACCAGGGGGAGTGTAGTGGTCCCTCACTCTTCTGCTTGGAGGGAGGCCACTCCACCTCACTACATGCTACAATATATTTTACATTTCCATACTAGCACAAAATAAATTCAGGGTATGTTAACACAAAGGCTTAAGCTAACCTGTCTTGATGCATGGAAGTCCTCTTTGGATTCTAGGGGATTCAGCCATGTGGAATAAAATGTTTTGTGCTAATTGTACAGTTCACAAATATTGTGACTTTTAGAAAAAAATAGAAATATTAGCCGCAGACATCCTTTGTGACCCTGTGCTTGAGTTTCCCCAGTGGCAAATTAAAATAACAACAATTTAATAATACTTAGCTCTTAAGTAACACTTTTCCTTTGCATAGCTCAAAGCACTTTACAAAGAAGGTAAGTATCCCTAGACCCATTTCACAGATGGAGAAACTGAGGCACAGAGGTGATATAACCTGTGCAATGTCACCCATCAGGCCAGTGCCAGAGCCAGGAGCAGAACCCAGATTTCCTAAATCTCAGTCAAGTGCTCTATTAGGCCACACTGCTCTGAAGAGAAACCAAACCATACCATACTTACCTCACAGAAGAGTTAGGAGGCTTAATGCATTAACATCGGTAAAGTGTTTTGAGATCTTTACACAAAAGGTGCTGTAGAAGTGCAAAGTGTTTTATTATTACTAAAGTAATCCATTTTACAAAATATTATCATGTAGCATATATAAGCATCAGATGAGTTTAAAAGTCACTATGTGCTCTAGGCCTCAAACTTTAGGCTCAGTCCAGAGACCCACTCCAGCCCCTTTACACTGCTTCGGCAGCTCTAAAGGCCTGTAGTGCTGGCTTTAACAACCAGCTGAGAGTCCTCTGGTATGATGGGAATCCATGATTGGGTACAAAGCAGGTGTAGCTGGCTTCAGTTCATATGGATTTCATGAACAAACACTAACATAATTGGTTTGCTTCGAGTTTATGGGTTTATGCAAATTAAAGTCATTAGGAACTGTAGGGGTTCAGCACCTCTGAAACTTAGGCCTTTTCTGTGTAGCATTCTACTCAATAGTATGGGTCCAGCAGCCTTGGAAGCTCTAAGCTTAGTAGAGCAGCAGGCAAGAGGGGAAACTGACTATTTCCTGCTCAGCGGCTGCAGATCTGTGGTGAGGTGGTCAAAGTAATACACTGTGGAGCTACCTAGTCATGTGTATCAAGATACACTTGACTAGTTAACAGGAAGTAATACAAGTAGTTTGAGGCAGATTCTGAGAGTGTGTGTTCCTGTGTCTGTGTCAAATCATGCTAGCAAATAAATATTATAGTTTTGGCAATGAAGAAGCTAGTTAATAGAAAAACCATTGAGGCTCTGAGTGTTGCCCAGAAATGAGAGAAGACATTTGGATTGTTTGTTGCTGAAACTTGGAGTAACAGATAGTACATGAAAAACAATTCCTGTTACACCCTGTCCTACTTCCAACATTCTGTGAATCCAAAACTGCAGAACATGTTAGCCAGGATTCTTCAAAGCTGTCTTCTGAGGCTGACTGGGATTAAAATCACAGAATATCTTCAGCCAAAGAAAAGCATATCCTTTGAATGGCTCATTTTCAGTTATGTAACTCAGAATCAAGGCTGAGTGTTTTTGTAATGTGGAGAGGGACAAAGATATGAACTGGTTCTTATATGGCCCAAACTGGTTCATCCATATCTAATTTGCATAGGTTATAATGTGTTAATGTTGCTGATGGTAAAATTCATTTGTATACTCAATTTTATGTTTTTATCAAGTGTGAATTTATAGTACTATCTAATGATCAGTCATCTTGCTTTCTTGGAAGGTAAGCACTGCTTATCTGTCCCTACTCATTCAAACACTTGACTCACAGAGCAGAAATTGTTTTCATATTTAAGGGCTATAGGCTCTCTCTTATTAATCTTAGTACAAGATGAATTCCTTTATTCCTTATTGGCTTCTTATATGCCCAGCCCAGCTGCCAAGTCACATGACACAGGTGGGATGAGGAAGAAAACTGCCTCAAGAACTGCCCCCTACTTAAAGAACCCACTGAAGCATGTTCTCCATTTTGGAAAGCTGATCCCTTAATATACATTAACATTAATCAACCCACTGTGATAACTGGTATGTGTGTTGCCTTCCTACTTCCTGCGCCCTTTTTTGTGTTTAATTTGTTTTCCATTTTTCTTCAATGAAGAGTGAGAGGAAGGAATGTCTAGTGTGCAACTCAGTACAGCTTTTGAGTTTTCTTCTATACACATATATTTGCTCATCCACATACTATAAAACATCTTCACAGTGTACCCTCAGACAGATGTACAATAAAATCCATTTTTACAGGTGGGTTTGTATAATTATAGATTTTCTTATAGATCAAGAAAACTTAAAGATCAACTCAAGTTCTCAGTTACACATCTATTCTTCCTCCTGAGATATCGGAGAGAAATTTAGCCAGGCACTTCTGAATCTCTATCTTGTATATGATAGTAAAATGGAAAGACTGAAAGGCAAGATGACATTTCATGAAATGCCCATTCTCCTTTTTCCTCTGTTGCTCTTTACTCTTCTCACAGAGCTGTATGCTACAGGTCTTGTCTCCCCATAATTAATCAATAAAACAGGAATGCATATTTGCATCATTATCTGCTTTTAACTTTCATCAATTTTTTCTTTTGTTTCATCTCCATACATCGTTTTCCCCTGCTGCCTGCTCATAGATTGTAATAGACCTATAACCTCTGGCTGAGTTAGTGAAGTCCTCAAATCATGATTTAAAGACTTCAAGTTACTTCAAGTTACAGAGAATCCACCATTTACACTAGTTTAAACCTGCTTGAGAATCACTGCGTTCTCAGTACTGTAAATCATTCTCTTTCTTTTCTTTTCTATCTATCACTGTAAAGATTTGGCACACTATATGAAAGAATGCAGATGCTATATAAAAAGTTAATATATATTGTCTGGTAATTACATTCCTAAATCAGATATAATCACTGACTGGCATTACACTGTTCCCAGATTAAATTTTCAGACTGTTGAATCATATTTAGGATTGGTTGGACATATACAATAGAGCTAGGATTATGAGCCAGGATTATGGGGCATGAAAGATGAGGACAAGAAGCTTGAACTTGTTTCAGTGGAAAAGAAAAATAGATTAGACATAAGAAAAATAAAAAAGCATGATAAGAAAATCTGGAAGAAATAGAAAGACCATTACAAATTCATAAGCATGAATTAAAATAATGTTTAGAGAAATTAAGATAAAAACCCAGAAAACTAAATAGAAACTGTCTTACTGGTCTCATTTTTTAACCCAACATATTGTGTGGAACTGTCTATTTGCCCTTAAGGGCTGGAACCTCTATCCTGCAGTTCCTGCTAAGGGTAAAGACTGCAGGATTGTGTCCAAGATAAAACAGCCAACATGATATACTGAATTGTTTTGAGCTATTGGGGACTGGATGTGTCAGAAGGTTGGTAATGGAGATATGAAGTCTTTTACTTCAAAGTTGTCAGTTCAAAGCTGGTCAAAATCTTAAATGAATATTGAAGAATCAAGAAGTAAAACCAGAAGACTCTCCCACATATAATTTACACCAAAAAAAGGCACTAGTGAGACTTTTGCTATGCTTTGCTTGGACAATAGGAGTAAGTGAAATTCTACGTCTAAAATTAACCAAATAAAGAGCAATATATTATATAAAATTAGTAAATATTTATTGTAGTATACAGGATATTTTACCAGATCCCCATATTGAAGATTGTGCTCCATTCCTTTCTCTATGCTTGTTGTCTGGTATTAGTTTCCCAAATAATGAATATATTGATTTGTAACATCAGTATTTTCCCACTCTTTGTATTAATAAATGCCAGCACCAGAGACATCTGATATGTTCTAAAAATCTGATTACTCCAAACCAAGGAGAGGGCATGTCTGGTTTTAAGAAACATCAAAAAGTGATTAATAGGCAGGCCAGAATCCTCCAATTGAGCAAAAGATTTTAAAATGGCTACTTGATAAAGATCTCTAACAGTTAGACACTTGAGTCTCTCCATAGATGAAAGCTACCATGCAAGAGAATTGTAGGCCAGATGGGATTATCCCTTGACAGGGTGTGATTAGAACACTGACATTGACTGGCTTTGTTCCAAATTATAGTCGCCTTCTGAATAACAGTATGAGTCTGTGTTATGTGTGTTTTTTTCTATAGGTAATAGTTTGAACATCCAGTCCCCCTCTAACTAAAGACAGAGGAGTTTCCTAACACTCAACCAGTTTCTGACAGTTAATAGGTAAAAGGCCCAATCATATAACAAAATATGGGGAAGTCCAGATCCATTTTAATAATAACTTATTTAGATCTATACAATGGGCCTATACCTAAGCATTCCAGATCATCACAGCTGTTAAAACACAAAGTGAGAGGCACTCTTAAAGATGCACATGGCTCATACCACAAAGTGCTTTGTAGCTCAAAACCAGCTCCTTAAATTACACCTAGAAGCAAACGAGAAGCAAGTACAATGTCAAGAGCACAGGTGTAATATACTCCATTTGAGAAGCACTACTAACTGCACAGACAGATTCTGCACCAGCTAATGTTTCTAGCTGATCTTCAGGTGCACACTGCTATAATATATTATGGAGGTGACAAAGGTGTGGATACCTGATGAGGCTACATCTGAAATAAAAGATCAAATCTTTGTCAAGCACTTGGCCTCTGCTGCCATATAGAAGCATCTGAGGATCCAACAAGACCTCCAAGTTGCAATTTTGAGTTAAGAAAAGGTAGGTGGAGTCCCCTCAATGGAGAGGACAGATTTCCTCAGGTTGTTTTCTACATCTTGTCAACATGACATATGTTTTAACTAGGTTAAGCTTCAGCCAGCAAGCTGGAATCCAAGCCCCAGTTTTGGCTAGACAATGGGAAAATCACTCATCATTCACTGTTCCAAATGAGTAAATATAGAGACATAGAGCTGAATATCAACGTAACGATCATGTGCTGATATTTGTATAGCAATTGCAATGCTCTATTGCTACTTCAAACATTTCTCTTGAGATAAAGTTTGAGGCTACTTATCTGTGGTGAAGAAAGTAATCAGATTGCTATATAAGAACAAAGAAAACAAATGTTTGAATATCTTTCTAATTTAGAACAGTATATTTCCCCAGCATGAGTATGACAATTGTTATTAGGCTATTTTCATGATTTTTATTTCTATAATATCAGAATGACTAGACCAATGGTAAGAAAGGCCATGAAATATTTCCTTATCTATCTATCATACAAGGTCTTTGTGCAATTTTTATTATTCTGTCAAAATATTATCATCATGTAGATAAATCTCAGTATCTATTTTATACCTAGAGTAGCTCAAAATAGCCAAAAATCCTAGAGTTATTTTTCCTGATGGCTATAAAAGCTGTAACAGTTGTAATTTCCTTATTCCAGAGTATTATTCAAAGTCAAAAGCATAGTGTATGGATATTAGAAATACTGCAGAGCATTCTGCAGCAGACTGTACTGAGAAATGAGCTCTGGCTTGTGAGGACATGAGTTCTAATCCTAGCTCTGCCAGTGATTTATTGTTTGGCCTTGGGCAAGTCACTTCACTTTTCTGCCTCAGTCACCCCATTTGTAAAATGAAGATAGTAATATTTACCTACTGACCTCACAAGAGTGTTGTGAGGATTAACTATTTAATAACTCTACAGAGTTTTGACCCTTTGAGGTGCTCCAAAAATGTTGGGTATTATTATTACAGTGTGTTATAACAATGTAATTGTCTATAAAACCATGCCTGCAGCCACATTATTCTTTCATAATTCTCAGGCTATGGAATAACTCATTGACTGTGGCATTTTTTCATCCAGCCAGTGTACTTTAAAGTACAGTGTATATCCGGGGAAATGTGGGGAAGCTGCACATCTTGAAAAAACATGATGAGAATTGGAGGATGCATGTACATGCATGTACATGACTCTGGATGGTACAGCTACTATTGTTGAAATAATTATTTTATGAAATTAAGTATTTTATGTAGTTAAAAATCTTTCTATAGAGAAAGATAACACTACATTGGACATAAATAGTACAGAACACATGGAATTAAAAAGAAGACAATCCAGGACTCTTTTTTCAGCTGTCCTGTTAGACCAGGTGAATTTAAAGTAAACAGTTTATATTCTAGCCCAAAACTTCAGTCCCTTTTGAATGGATTCTTAATATAATAATATATGGAGATATACCTATCTCATAGAACTGGAAGGGACCTTGAAAGGTCATCAAGTCCAGCCCCCTGCCTTCACTAGCAGGACCAAGTACTGATTTTTGCCCCAGATCCCTAAGTGGCCCCCTCAAGGATTGAACTCACAACCCTGGGTTTAGCAGACCAATGCTCAAACAACTGAGCTATCCCTCCCCCTTTCCAGCCTAGCATTTTCCTCTGCACCAGATGGATTTTTCCTCCTTGGGATGACCTCTTGTCTTCCTCCCATTCCTGAATTCTTAATGTTTGTCCTAAATGTGGCAACCCAACCAGCCCTAGCTCATTGTAGCAGAAGGCAGAATGACACTTTCTTTTGTGTAGTTGCAGATTCACTGCCGAACGTGGGATTCATCTGACCGTAAATATATTGTATATTGTATTTATTTAATCCACATTACAGGCAATGATTTTTGTACTGTGTACACATGACCTTTTTGTGAGATCTAGTTGCCAAAATTATTGAGCAACGGTTCTGGTTAACTCTGACATTAATTTTATCTTCAAGCTCTTTTACATGCCATATAAAAGGAAAGAATGTTTACTAGCCTGTTACTGCAATGCCTTCAGCCCTTCTTCTTTATCAGAGTCATTGAATTTTGCAACTGCTTCTTATCAGCAGGGTTATGTATCCTTGGAACAATCACACATACTGAAAGGAACTGAGATTGTGACATCTTGAAATCTGCTTCTTAGCAGAGAGATGAGATCATGTTTTTCTCTATGTCTAAAACAGAAATTATAGGATCAGGATGCCAATTTTAGCCCTTACATCTACTTTATTAGGCAGTTATTACATTAACATAAGTGCTCTGAAAGACTCAGATACAGGGAAGAAGTATTCTCTAGTAATTAGGACAGGACTGGGTATCAGGAATTCTGGGTTCTGTTATTGATTGCCATTTACTCATGTGTGACTTTGGGCAAGTAGCTTAACCACTCTGTGCCTGAGTTTCTGTATCTGTAAAAGGGTGCTAATGCTTGCCTCAGAGTGTAGTGAGGCTTGCCTAATTGTTTGTGAAGATGTCTTTGAATGAAAAGCATTCTATACTTGCACAATACTATTATTAGAAGATACATTTATATGATATATAACATTTGTTTTTCAATGAATTTCACAGTGAAAGGTTCCATTTTGAGCTCCTAGTCCAGATATCAGAGTCCATAGTCTTCTCAAATACTATACATTTCAGTTGTAGATCCCTGTTGATGTAGAACTGGTTGACATTTAGAAGTCACAGCTGAAAGTGAAGCAAAAAAGCAACTCATAGCAGGAAGCTGTGTTAGTAACTTTCTACCAAAAGTATTCCAGGAGAAGTAGTTAAGCTGCTTGAGGGATTTTGCAAATCCTTTAGTGAAGTGGCAGTGAAGGAGAAGAATACATGGCAGGAACTGGATAGCTAAGATACAGATACTACAGATCTGTGGGTAATTGTATCTTTTGAGTTCTGCATTTCTCTCATCAGTGACATCTAAGACAATGATAAAGGAATTGCAAATCATCACACAGTAAGCCAGCCTCCAAACACATGGAGCCACATTAAGGCCTCTGTTGTACATAAACACATAACCAAAAAGCCAGTGTTGAGAGCGGAATCACAGGGTATGACTTTTTTGGCTCACTCCCAGCTTCCTCAAAATCTGTAGAATTGTCTGTGGCCAGAGCAACCGATTTCCAGGTTGAGGAATGCAGTGACAGGGACTGATCTGCACATTTTAGCATGGGCCCCCTTTTATCTGTCTCCGATTATTCCTCGAGGATAAGAGCATTTTATGCGAGGAGCACTGTATATAGGATGATGCAGCCAGTATGAAAACAGGCCTATGCTAGCCCTTGTTTTGTAGACTTTATTTGCCTTTGTGACAATGCTGATATTAAAAGAGCGTGGATCTTGAATTTGTCCCTTTGACTTTTCTTGGAAACATACAAAATTCTTTGTACCATGCCACAAGCTTCTGTGTTTGTTTTGACCTGCATCAAGATCATTACAAGTAATACTTATGTTTATGTGAAAAATCAAGAGGAGGGAACATTCTGTCAGGAGAAAACATCCGAAGACACCTTTTTTGGCAGGGGATGCAAGTTCAGGTCATTGCTTCTGAGTGTGACGACACAGGCTGCCTTCAGCGGCATGCCTGCGGGAGGTCTGCCGGTCCCGCGGCTTCGGCGTACCCACCCCAAATTGCCACCGAAGCCGGGGGACCGGCGGACCTCCTGCAGGCATGCCGCCGAAGGCAGCCTGATTGCCGCCCTCATGGCGACCCGCAGGCCACCCCGCGGCTTGCCGCCCCAGGCACACGCTTGGCGCGCTGATGCCTGAAGCCGCCCCTGGAGGCAGGAGACTAACAGGGCTGCTACTTTGAAACTTGTTAGAGGCAATTAGTCATTATGATCTTTACAGTACACTTGTAACTAAAGCATACTGGAACAAAGAAAAAAAATAAGTTAATTGGAAAAGATGTTCTAAAGCCAAATCAACATTTACCATCAAGGTTTTAATTCTTACTTTGATAATTACTTTGTCAAAAGCAAAATAACTATGCCACTGAGAGAATCTCTTCCCAGTAACAGGCAGCAACTTCTGGAGACATCCTGATTTTTTCATTCATGGAGAGGAATGATGTAAGCCCACTCCACTATATCCATTCACCATAAAAAGATCACAGCAATGTGGTAGGGAATCACTCCATTCAAACCTCTGTTGAACTGGAAAGGATTAATGTGATCTAGTGTTTAGAGCAGGAGCCTGGCAGTCAGGTCTGCTAGATTCTGTTCCTTAGTCTGCCACTCAGGGCCGTTCCTACCCATACGCAAAGTACGCAGCTGCGTAGGGCACCAGGAAATATGGGGCACCACATTTCCTGGTGCCCTGCGCAACTGCATGCTGCTCCAGCCCCTGCTCCGCCTCTTCCCATGGCTCCTGCCCCTGCTCCGCCCCCACTCCACCCCTTCCCCAAAGCCCCCACCCTTGCCCCGCCCCCGCCCCCGCCCCCCCCCCCCCTCCCCCCCTTCTCCAAAGCCCCCACCCCTGCTCTGCCCCAGCCCCGCCTCCACCCCCCTGAGGACTGCTGCAGGGGTCGGGCCCACACTCACTGGCGGCGGTAAGTGCAGTGACCCGGCCCCAGCCTGCTCCACTCCATCGGAGCGGGCTGGGGTCAGGGGGCTGCATAGGTGTTGTATCACCCAGGCAAGGTATTAACAAACTTGAACAGAGCTTTATTTACAGTGGAAATCTCTTTACCAAGCTGTAACTGCACACTCTAACTCTCACTCAGCCTCCTCAACTCCTCCCCCCTCCTTCCTGTTTCCTGTCCTTTCAGACTCCCACCAGCCAGTGCTCCCAGTTCTCATAATCACATGCAGCATCTAAACACTACAATAGGGCACCAAAATGGCTAGGGACGGCCCTGCTGCCACTGATTTCATGCACAAGTTTCTTCACCATTTTTTTGCTTCACTTTCAAAGTAGAGATTCTCAAATATTGCTGGCAAGTTATATCAACACTTAAAAACCCTATTCAGCAAAGCTCTTAAAGCATATGCTTTGGGTGAGGAGGTGGGGACACCCTGACAACAGTGCCCCTCCTCCTCCTCCCCCCACCCCACCCCTCTGCATAGCAGACAGGAAGCTCCCAGGAGCAGCTGGCTAGGGGCAGCTCCAAGGCAGGGGGCAGGAGCCGCAGGCCTGCAGACTCCAGCAGAGCAGCAGGGGGAGGGCACCCCTGCTCCAGAGGCACCCTGTTTATAATGGCGCCCTGGGCTTTTGGCCAGTTGGCCTGTGCCTAAGGCCGGCCCTGTTCTTATAAGACTTCTGAAAGCATGCTCCACACCCCGTGTCATAACTATAAAGGGAAGGGTAACAGCTCTCCTGTGTACAGTACTATAAAATCCCTCCT
>NW_020699373.1:2289409-2319064 GCF_002925995.2 Terrapene triunguis
TTCGCTCTTGGGACTGAGAGGGACCAGACATCAATCCAGGTTCTCCAAATCTTTCTGAACAAGTCTCTCATATTTCAAACTTGTAAGTAAACAGCAGGCAAGGCGTGTTAGTTTATCTTTGTTTTCTCAACTTGTAAATGTACCTTTTAGTAGAGTGTTTATCTCTGTTTGCTGTACTTTGAACCTGAGGCTAGAGGGAGGTCCTCTGAGCTCTTTAAGTTTGATTACCCTGTAAAGTTATTTTCCATACTGATTTCACAGAGATGATTTTTACCTTTTTCTTTAATTAAAAGCCTTCTTTTTAAGAACCTGATTGATTTTTCCTTGTTTTGAGATCCAAGGGGGTTGGATCTGTATTCACCAGGAGTTGGTGGGAGGAAGAAGGGGGGATGGTTAATTTCTCCTTGTTTTAAGATCCAAGGGGTTTGGATCTGTATTCACCAGGGAATTGGTGAAGGTCTCTCAAGGCTACCCAGGGAAGGGAATTAGCTTTGGGATGGTGACAGTGGACCAGATCTAAGCTGGTAGTTAAGCTTAGAAGTTTTCATGCAGGCCCCCACATTTGTACCCTAAAGTTCAAAGTGGGGAAGCAGCCTTGACACCCTCTTATGGGAAATTTAAAGAATTTTTAAGAGACTTAGTGACCACCTATACTGCAGAATGAACTGGGTGGAGACCAGTTACAATAAGATAGTTCCTCAACTTGATTCAAAACACAATTCCATCTTGCAGCATAGATGGGACTGAATCATGTTTTTATTATATTCCCATAGTATGTTACAGCTATGGGGACCTAATCTATGCCAATTGAGCCCAAGGAAAATGTTCATATCCTTCTGGAGGAGAATAGGGCCCATGGACTTTCTAAGGTTGTCAGTTTTGAGAAACTTAAAACATATTCATTGAAAGCTGGAACTATGTATGAACCAGGGAATGCTGAGGTATGATCTGGATCTTCAGAACAGTTCATTTACCAGTGACAACAGTTGTAGTGCAAGGTTCAAATCTTTCTAGATTCTGTGGTACCCATTTCAGACAAGCAATTTGTGGACATTTAATCTCTGAATCAGGAAAATCCCTTGTAAGTGCTTGCTCTCCTGTATTTTAATAGGAGTGCCTTTACTCATTCTCCCACAAAATGCTGTCCATAGAAAGTGAATTGTAAATTAAAAAGAAACAAAAAAACAAAGTTTTTCAAATTTAACATGAGGAAGTGACACAGGGTTTGCCTACAGTAGGAAAAGCAGTCAGGGATAGCTATCCCGTTTCCCCTAGCATACATACCGGTTGACACCTTTTTGCCTCAATTTAGTTGGTTGAGATCCATCTTTAGACATCCTTCTGGAGTCAATCAGAACCAGTTAACTCAAAGTAAAAGTTGTTATCTTATAACACTAGGGTAACCGAACCTTGATTGATTTTCCTAATCTGGACAAACCCTCAATGGAGAACAACAACAACAACAAAATTCTAATTACACAGGGTAAGAGTGTTTAAAAGTGTTTAAGTTTCTTTTCTTAGATCAATATTCCTGTCTGTATATTGAAGCTCCAGTTTATCCCGAGAAGAGAATTCCACTTCCAAGCCCTCCTCTTTCACATGGAGTACCTTATGCCTCTTTTCCTCCCTTCTCTTCCTGCACACCACCTCCTGTTGCAGCAATCTCTCCCTCTCTAAAGGAAGCTACAACCTAGCTTCCCACACTGGGCTCAAATGATGTGCTACGAAGTACTAACATTTGCTTTCTAGCTTACTCGGTGCTTTATATGCACTTTGTATTCTAAATCTCAGAGCATACCATATCACATAAGTGTGCTCTGAGATTTAAAATACATTACCAAGAGTAGCAGTGAAAGAGATAGGAGGCTGTGAGCATCCAAACACCAGAGCTCAGCACAAGCAGCTGAACTCTAATTTCCTTTAACAGGAGCAGGAAGGGACACTAAAGATTTTGGGTGAAACTGAAAAAGGATGAAGAAAGGCAAAGACGGTTTGATGAAAAGATGAAGGGCAAATATACTACTTCTTACCTTCAGACACAGTTGTTTCTTATTCTTGCCCAATAGGAGAAAGTTATTTTTTGATCGCTGGGTCATGGTCACCAAATTTTTACAACGTTTTTTAGTGCTGTTTCTGGCCACCAGAGCTAAAGTATAAATTTAAAATACCAACTCATTTTTTCTGAATTGAAACATAACTCGAAAATCTTCTGAAGAGGCAATATTCAATTTTCAGTGCATACTGATAGACACAAGAATAGCAACATGCCTAAGCACTCATGATATTGACCACCTTTGTAAAGTACTTTGGGATCTACTATATAACAACCATGGCTTTAAATCCTCCTTCTAAAAGTGAATGTTGTGTACACCATGTATTCTGAGTCATATTCATGGGATGGTTGGATTGACTCCTATTTGAAATGACATTCTCTAAATAGCATAAAATTGAGGGAAACAATAGGGCAGTGCGAAGTTTTAACTAATTCTAACAGAAGTAGGTGAAAAATATCCATTTCTGTTGGCCATCTCAAGACCAAACACAAGGTTTAGGTTAAAAAACTGGGAAAACTAATAAATAAGGATCATAAGCAGAAACGATATGAACCAAGAATACCTTCTACCAATTTATATGAAATGGTAGACTGAAATGAGGATTATTGATTGGCTAGCTGCAGGAATTACCAAATAGGGGTCCCACAAATAATAAAGTTCTTACTTTAAAAGGAATTCCAATAGTAAATAGAGTATGGCTAAGTCCAACCAGGTCAGGCAATATTTTTTCTGTTTAGAATATGTCTGTCCCCATAGTATCTGAATGCCTTTACAAGACAGTGCAATTAAAGAGATTTTGTTGTTGTTATTCTGGAGAGCTTTGTACTCTTTTAAAAACCAGTTGGAGTTAATGGACCAAATTCATCCTTTGTGTCATCCAATGAACCTCCGACTGGCTGGTGTGCACTCTGTGGGAGACCCCTGGAAGGAATTATGTCTGAGTCAGGCTTCTGGGTATTCTAACTACATGGAATCCCTCTAAAATCCTTGGTAGAATGTGGGGCACATTCTAGCACAGTCTATTTATATGCAAGTAAATCTAAATAAAGATAATGGCATTTAGATGGACTAAGTCTGCAAGAAGAAGGTATAAAGTACACCATTTAGGTGTGCCTCAGCAGGTAAATTATACTAATTTGAAATCTGGAAGGATATCTGAAGTAACGTGCAAGATATTTCAAGTTCTTTATCCTTGTGTTATATACCCTTTCACTCAATGGGCCAAATTCAGAAGTGATGTGCAAATTGCACATCAGTGAGTGCATCTGCATATAAGGGAGCCATAAGACTGTAATTCACAGTCCAACAAGCCAAAAGAGAGGAATATAGCAATAAAAGCAGCTGAAAGGAGGATGTAAGTTAAAGGAAGCCATCTCCTGCTTTGATCCTCACTTTACACCTTCTTCCAGCTGCCCAAATGTTTGAAACACCACCTAAGATTCCCATACACATTGGTATTCTGGTGTCAGTAGATCGTAGGGAGTCTAATTTATATATCACCTTTGAATATGTTTGAAGTGGCCTACTGAAGCTTGAGCATGAGCTTGGAAGCCAAGAACTTGTTGTAAATATAGCACTGCCTCATTGAACATTGGAATTAAACAAATCATTCAAACTCTCTAAGCCCATCTATAAAGTGGGTTTAATAAGACTTCCCTACCTAACAAGCATTTTTTGATAACTAATATTTGTATAGTGCTATATAAATGCTAAATATTATTAATGTTCTGAATATTAATATCAGTCTTAGCGGTGCTTTGATACTACAGTGATGAGCATTATAGAAAACCTTGAGATAGACAGG
Source organism: Terrapene triunguis (assembly GCF_002925995.2). Taxonomy (NCBI): domain Eukaryota; kingdom Metazoa; phylum Chordata; order Testudines; family Emydidae; genus Terrapene; species Terrapene triunguis. The sequence continues at coordinate 2,293,268 of NW_020699373.1, forward strand.
AATCTCTAAGATTAGCAACACTTTCTTGTTGCATTACTAACTTTCTGTACTTCCCTTAAAGGTCCATCAAAAACCCTTTCAAAACCAAACTCTTGACATAAACAAATATAGTTTTGCTCTCTGAGCCACAGTAACCAAAATCTTACCACAATTATTCTGTTTGTTGCTTGTGAATATGTCTAACCATGCAATATCTAAAATATAAAAAATATTTTTGCAATTAAACATACATATGCCGCAAACTAAGAAGATTTTAAAAGTATTCTGCAAAAACGCAACATTCAGTTTTCCTGGAATATGCAGTAACAGCAATAGGCGTCATTTCCTTCTAAGTCTTGATCACTGTTTTGCATTCATATATACTTACAATGGCCTTATCAGCCACTTGCAGCAACTTGTAGGGTACGTGTAGATACACACGACAATGAAAGGCAGGCTGTGCCCACGCTGCAGTGTGTATCTGCATGCAGCAGTGAAAGGCTCTGGCAGGGAGAAGGCAGTGGGGAAAAGGCTCAGCAGTAGGGGGCTGCTGGCCTTTTCCCACTGCCTCCCCCTTGCCAGAGCCTTTTCCCATTGCTGGAGCATTTCATTGCAGTGGGGAAGGGCTCTGGCAGCAGGGAGGCAGTAGGGCACTATGTTGCTAAAAATAATGTAGAGGTGGGAGGCACTCCTTAGGCATGTAGACAGCCATGTAGGGTGTATACCCTAAGGTGCTGGTCTTTCTCTACTAGCTTAAGCAGTGCCTCACCATCTACACTGATGTTTATACCTGTTCTAGCTGGACATGCAGTGTCTATACTCTACATGCTGCCTTAAGTGTAGGCCTACCTAAATGGAGTTGTGTACCATTTTTGTCCCGATAGCTGTAGTGGGGAGGAGGAGAGTATGACAATTGTATTTATTCATTGTCTTTTATAACAGAGAATAAATCCTTGAAGATAGAGGTCAGTAGTGCAGTGTGAGACTAATTTGAGTTTTAAGCACCAGTCTAGTAACAAAGGATCATGACTAAAACTAAGTAAACAGTAAATGGCTGTCCTGTTACTAACAAGGGGCCAAATTGTGACTAACTCTTATGTGAGTGTATAATGGTAGGAAGGTAGTTTGTGCTCCACCTTGCATTCCCCTCTCAGGGCGTGGCCAGAGTTGCAAACACTGTGCTCCTTCAGCTGTTCAGAGTTACAATCTTTGCACCAGCCCCTCCAAAAGTCTATGGCTCTCTCTCTGCAATGGCTGACCTGGTCAGCGTGGAGGGGAGCACATGCTGCTCCCTTCTCCAGCATGGTGCAGCAGGTTTGCTTCCTGTGAACTCTGATGCCTCTTCGAGCTTCTGTTGGGGTGGTGCAGCTCTAGTAGGCATTGTGGCGCTGTAGCTAGGAGACACACCTTCACCCTAACTACGCAGGGATTGCTGGCCAGCATCTGACAAATTGCTCACCAGATAATGGGAAACCCTCCCATACACATACATGCAAATTCATATTTAAAAACTAATTATGGGCCCCATTCTCCACAGCTTATTTCCTCACTGTAGAAACTCAAGTTCCAAATTGCAGAGTTTCCCTGGAATACTTCCCCTAACCCTATCTGTAGAAGAGTCCAGGAGTTCAGTGCTGTAAATCCACAGATGTCCCCAGTCAGGTTGGATCTTCAGCAATCCACTGGACCTGAATCCCTCCCCAGCTCCTTGCATGCCTTGACAGCACATCTTGACTGTCATGTTCTTCTTCAGCTGCCTCTAAATCCCCAACAATGGGGCCTTCCGCTGTTCAGAGATAGGATCAGATACAGGTCCTCAGCTGGAGTAAATGGACATAGCTCCCATGAGGGAGGAGTTATGCTCAGTGACACCAGGTAAGGTGCTGGCCCTCAGTCTGAAGTGTCTTGCACTGTATATGTCTCATAGGCGTGCGCAGCCCATTTCATTAGGGTGTGCACCCAGGGAGCCCCGCCCCTGCCCTGCCCTAGTCCTGCCCCATCCACTCCCTCCTACTTCCCGCCCCCTGACTTCCCCCTCAGAACTCCCAATCCCCCCTGCTCCTTGTCCCCTGACTACCCCCTCCTGGGACCCCTGCCCCTAACTGCCTCCTGGGACCCCTGCCCCTAACTGCCCCCAGGACCCCACCCCCTACCTAAGCCTCCCTGCTCCTTGTCCCCTGACTGCTCCCCTAGAACCCTACCCCCTACCTGTCCCCTGACTCCCCCGACCCTTATCCACACCCCTGCCCTCAGACAGACGCCCGGAACTCCCATGCCTATCCAACTGCTCCCCACCCCCGACAGGACCCCCAGAACTCCCGACCCAGCTCCCTGCCTCCCCCAACCCCTCTCCACACCCCTGCCTTCTGACAGCCGCCCCAGAACTCCTGACTCATCCAACCCCCGCAGCTCCTTGTCCCCCAACCACCCCCTCCAGAGACCCCCCCCATTAACTGCCCCCCCCAGGACTCTCCTTGCTCCCTGTCCCCTGACCCCTATCCACCCCCCGCCCCCTGAAAGACTCTGGGACTCCTATGCCCCATCCAATCCCCCCTGCTCCCTGACTGCCCCCTCCAGAGACCCCTGCCCCTAACCCGCCCCCGGATCCCACCCCCTATCCAACCCACCCTGTCCCCTGACTGCCCCCCACCCCATATCCAACCCCCTGGCCCCGGACCCCTTACCATGAGATGAGGCTCCTAGCCTCCCCGCGGAGCCAAATACTGCCATGCGGGAGTGCGCAGCCCCGGCCCCCAGAGCACTGCACGTGCGGCAGCATGGCTCATGGGGAGGGGGAAGCATGTCTGACTCCCTGAGGAGCCCCAGCCCCAGAGCGCTGTGCACAGCGGCATGGCTCCAGGGGAGGGGGGAGCGTGTCTGACTCCCCGTGGAACCCCGGCCCCCAGAGCGCTGTGCGCGGCGGCATGGCTCCAGGGGCGGGGGGAGCATGTCTGCCTCACCGCGGAGCCAAATGCTGCCCCGCGGGAGCGCGCAACCCCGGCCCCCAGAGCGCTGCGTGCGCGGCAGCATGGCTCCAGGGGAGGGAGGAAGGCGGGGGAGGGGCCGGTGGCTTGCTGCACTCGGCCGGGCGCTCCAGCCCAGGAGCGTGGACCCTGCGGCTTGCCGCGCCAGGGAGTGGACCCATTTGCCCACCCCTGCATTAGGGTGTGCCTGGGCACACCCGGCACACCCCGTGCGCACGCCTATGATAGATCTGCAGTTCGAGGAGGGGAGGGCATACAGTGAAGAACAGCTTCCTCCCAACCTCATCCCAATTTAGGGTGACCAGATGTCCCGATTTTATATTGACAGTCCTGATTTTTGGGTCTTTTTCTGATATAGGCTCCTGTCCCGATTTTTCACACTTGCTATCTGGTCACCCTATCCCAATTCTGGAACCCTGTGCGGTTCCCATTCCACACCTCTGCCATGATCTATGATTGTAAGTTCCTCTCTGTCCGTGGAAGTCGAGGGCAGCATTTAGCTCTATATTTAACCCCTCAAAACTGATAAACATTCAGGGAGAGGGTTGTTTTACCCTAGGAAAAAAATAAAATAAAAGGAGTCTTGAGTATTTACTGCTTTTAACCTGTGAAGCAGCTTAGAGGCACACATAGTGCAACCAGTGCTTTCACTCCCTTCAACACATTGTGGCTGCTCAACTCCATCATTATTTGTATTTTCTCCCTCTACCATTTCCTCCCCCAAAATGTCTAGCAGCTCGTCTTTGAATGCTAGCTGGGGTGTCATTTTTGTGCATTGATTAGAGAAGCCCAGTCACAGGTCAGGAAGGAGTTAAATATGGCTGCACCCCATAGCTTCTGTATCTCCTTTTATTTCTCTTTCCAAGTGATTGTTTCCCTTTCCACCTACTGGAATGCAAACATGCCTTTTACTCTAGTGGCCAGTAAACAAGATAACCTACTTTTCATTTAAAATTATACAGTACTTACTTTAAGCCTGTTATTGTTTTTGTTCTGTAACTACCAAAGATCATACTAGTGGGATCAAATGTTTCTAATGCCGATTGATAATACAGAGTAAGTGAAAGCAAGCACATGGAAATACATGGAAGTGTCCTGTAAGACAATATATATTATTTTGATATAGAAAGAGAAACTGTACCTTCAATGGATTGTGAATCCTCAATTGATATTTTACGATGGCCATGCTCGTCTAAATCAAAACGCAGAGTTTTTGAGTCCCTTGTCAGTATGTAACATTTCTTTCTGTCATAGTGTTGGTATGCTAGTCACAAATGAATTTCAGTTAGTTTTGCTGGTCACAGAAAAATAGAAAGGTTCCCTAAGAGAATGTTTCTATTGCAACCCCTGCAAAGTGGAAAAACTAAACAAGTCTTAAAATACAACCACAGGCAACATGAATGTAACAGCATGGGCTCAGGCAGCTATGCTTTTGGGTTTGGCTAAACTTCAGTCATCTTTTTTTGCCTTTGTAATGACAAAACCAAACCCAATGCTAACTTTAGTTTTGAATTTACCACCTGTAGGAAACATTTTATTAAGATGATGTTTAAAAAAAAAAAGTGTATGGTACAGAGTTTAGGCATAGAAGTTTCTGGTGATCAGGGAATAATGTACAGATTATCAAGGGGGTGTGAAGTTCGGTTTAAGATCGAGTGGTGTAAGGAATACATAATCTGCAATAGCCCCGATTGGGGGTAAAAGGTTAACGGTAGTAAAAGACAGAAATAGCTTGTCAGTAGGGGCTAAGCCCCACCAATAATGTCACACAACAGTACAGAACGGCTGATGTACCTCAGGGTGCAGTACCACCTGCAGCCATTGGGGGCTACTGGAGAGATTGGAGCTACTCCAATCCTGGAGGCTAAACCAGATAATGTTGGGAGACGTCTGGCCCTGCAGCATACAGGTTGCAAGGCAAAGGGGGAGGAGGCATAGAGCACAGAACACAAGTTTCTGTGGGGCTAGCCCCACAGAGGCAGAATACAGGACTGTTTTAGATGCTCCCTTCTGCCTCTGCTCCAGAGTTGCCAACTTTGGTTGGATGAATTCCTGGAGATTTTATCACATGATATAATCTTTAATTAAAGATTAATCTTTAATTCCTAGTAGGGAGAAATTAGTAATGGGGAAATTAAGTTTAGGTTTTGTAATGATCCAACCACTCCCAGGTTGGGTCGTTACAAAATCTAAACTTAATTTCCCCATTACTAATTTCTCCCTACTATTACTCACACCTTCTTGTCAACTGCCTGTAATGGGCCACTCTCTTACCACTTCAAAAGTTATTTTTCCTTCCTTGGTATCCTGCTGTTAATTGATTTATCTCATTAGACTGACCTCACACTTGGTAAAGCAATCCCCATCCTTTCATGTATTTATACCTGCTCCTGTATTTTTCACTTCATGCATCTGATGAAGTCTTGGGCTCTAGCCCACAAAAGCTTATGCCCAAATAAATTTGTTAGTCTCTAAGGTGCCACAAGGACTCCTCGTTGCTATTCCTAAACAAAGTCCAACATGCACACTTCTTTCAGTCTCTCTTGTCATACCTTTTTTGGGGGGTATATTGATACTCAGCACATCAGACAAATGAGAATAATGTCCAAAAAGGAGAGTGCAAGCACTGATTGAAAATACTGGGGCCAATCCAATTAATCAATGGGAAAGTAGTTTTAAAATAGGTTTCCAATATAAAAACCCAAATTAAAAAGGGGTAGGGGTCTGTGAAGAGTTTGTGTACATACCTTAGAGCTCTATTGATGTTACAGTTGGTCTGTGGCTAGCACTTTCTCACCTTCTACTAAAGTAAGAAGTTTGTTTACTCAATACTTGCCAAGTCTATACTAAACACAGCTTCAAGACAGTCAGACATTTCATGACAGAGGCACTAAGTCTCACCTGTCCTGTATCATACCCTATACTGAATAGATCTTCAGTGCCATGAGACATCAGGAGAATGATATCTAATGTGTAGGGGGACCATGGCGTTGAATACGAGATGGGGTGAATTGAGCATCTTGGACTTGACTTAATGCTTTAGAATACAACAGGAAGGGGATGTTAAATTTTATCCAACTTAGTAACTTCAGAGCCAGCACAAGATGAAGAGTAAATGAGTACCATAAAGTAACATTGATTTTTCAGTGCTCTGGCCATGACATGAGACAAGTGAAGGAACAGGGTAGAAACAGGAAGCTTTCAGGGGATCCAGAAATGCAATGGGAGTTAACTAATTCTGTTGAGAATACTGAGCCGAATTCACCACTGCATTACTCCAATTATACATGGCTGTAACTATAATGAAACCTCTGTTTTTGCTGGAGTTTTGAAGGTACAATTGTTTCTGGGAACCTTTGCTGATGCTTCTACCCTCTTTGTTTAGGATAAACAGGAACTGAGTACACACATAGTGAATAAACAGACTAGGAAAGCATATGGTGAGTGCCTGCCTCCCTCACTTCTCTTCCCACGAGGAATTGACCTGCTCTAAACATTTCAAGTTCTACTTTTGGTGCTGGGACAGGTCTCAGGACACTGATATGGACAAGAAGTGCATTTAGGATTGTTGTTTTAGTGGTGAGCTTTGTTTTGGTATGTGTAGGGAAATGTTCATTGCTGAACCTGTCATTTTTAAGCTGCTCCAGATACTTAAATAGGATCTGGTCCAAGAGGTGAATATAGCTGTACTGCTTGGTAATAGTGACCATAATATAATTAAATTTAACATCCCTGTGGCGGGGAAGATACCTCAGCAGCCCAACACTGTAGCATTTAATTTCAGAAAGGGGAACTACACATAAAATGAGGAGGTTAGTTAAACAGAAATTACAAGGTACAGTACCAAAAGTGAAATCCCTGCAAGCTGCATGGAAACTTTTTAAAGACACCATAATACAGGCTCAACTTAAATGTATACCCCAAATTAAAAAACTTAGTAAGAGAACCAAAAATGTGCAACCGGGGCTAAACAAAGTAAAAGAAGCAGTGAGAAGCAAGAAGGTATCATTTTAAAAAGTGGAAGTTAAATCCTAGTGAGGAAAATAAAAAGGAGCATAAACTCTGGCAAATTAAGTGTAAAAATATAATTAAGAAGGCCAAAAAAAGAATTTGAACAGCTAGCCAAAGGCTCAAAAAGTAATAGAATTTTTTTTTATGTACATCAGAAGCAGGAAGCCTGCTAAACAACCAGTGGGGCTACTGGACAATCGAGATGCTAAAGGAGCACTCAAGGACAATAAGGTGGTTGTGGAGAAACTAAATAAATTCTTTGCATCAGTCTTCATGGCTGAGGATGTGAGGGAGATTCCCAAACCCAAACCATTCTTTTTAGGTGACAAATCTGAGGAACTGTCCCAGATTGAGGTGTCTTTAGAGGAGGTTTTGTCACAAATTGATAAACTAAACAATAATAAATCACCAGGACCAGATGGAATTCACACAAGAGTTCTGAAGGAATTCAAATGTGAAATTGCAGAACTACTAACTGTAGTCTGTAACCTATGATTTAAATCAGCGTTTGTACCAAATGACTGGAGGATAGCTAATGTGACGCCAATTTTTAAAAAGGGCTCTAGAGGTGATCCCGGCAATTACAGGCCGGAAAGCCTGACTTCAGTACCAGGCAAACTGGTTGATACTATAGTAAAGAACAAAATTGTCAGACACAGATGAATGTAATTTGTTGGGGAAGAGTCAACATGTTTTTTCTAAAGGGAAATCATGCCCCCAATCTACTAGAATTCTTTGAGGGGGTCAACAAGTATGTAGACAAGGGGGAGCCAGTGGATATAGTGTACTTAGATTTTCAGAAAGCCTGTGACAGGGTCCTTCAACAAAGGCTCTTAAGCAAAGTAAGATGTCATGGAATAAGAGAGAAGGTCCTCTAATGGATTGGTAACTGGTTAAAAGATAGGAAACAAATGGTAGGAATACATGGTCAGTTTTCAGAATGGAGAGAGGTAAATAGTGGTGTCCCCCAGGGGTCTGTACTGGACAAGTCCTATTCAACATATTCATAAATGATCTGGAAAAAGGGGTAAACAGTGAGGTGGCAAAATTTGCAGATACAAAATTACTCAAGATAGTTAAGTCCCAGGCAGACTGCGAAGAGCTACGAAAGGATCTCTCAAAACTGGGTGACTGAGCAACAAAATGGCAGATGAAATTCAGTGTTGATAAATGCAAAGTAATACACATTGGAAAACATAATCCCAACTATATATATAAAATGATGGGGTCTAAATTGGCTGTTACCACTCAAGAAAGATCTTGGTGTCATTGTGTATATTTCTCTGAAAACATCCACTCAATGTGCAGTGGCAGTCAAAAAAGCAAACAGAATGTTGGGAATCATTAAGAAAGGGATAGATAATAAGACATAAAATACTATATCGCCTTCATATAAATCCATGGTATGCCCACATCTTTAACACTGTGTGCAGATGTGGTCGCCGCATCTCAAAAAAGATATATTGGAATTGGAAAAGGTTCAGAAAAAGGCAACAAAAATTATTAGGGGTATAGAACGGCTTCCATATGAAGAGAGATTAATAAGACTGGGACTTTTCAGCTTGGAAAAGAGATGACTAAGGGAGGATATGATTGAGGTCTATAAAATCATGACTGGTGTGGAGAAAGTAAATAAGTAAGTGTTATTTACTCCTTCTCATAACACAAGAACTAGGGGTCACCAAATGAAATTAATAGGCAGCAGGTTTAAAACAAACAAAAGGAAGTATTTCTTTACACAACCTGTGGAACTCTTTGCCTGAGGATGTTGTGAAGGCCAAGACTATAAAAGGGTTAAAAAAAGAACTAGATAAATTCATGGAGATAGCCATTGATGGACCTATTAGCCAGGATGAGCAGGGATGGTGTCCCTAGCCTCTGTTACCAGAAGTTGGGAATGGGCGACAGGGGATGGATCACTTGATGATTACCTGTTCTGTTCATTACCTTTGGGGCACCTGGCATTGGCCACTGTTGGAAGACAGGATACTGTGCTGGATGGACCTTTAGTCTGAGCCAGTATGGCCGTTCTTATGTTTTTCTATGCTGAATGTCCTCCTCAGCCTGTTTCCTGATGCCATTCAGCCCAGATTTCACTACTGAGTTCACTCCTGAATTTTGCTTTGCACATTACCTCTCTCAGGCACACGCTTTAGTTATAGTAAAGGAAAGTTTACCTTCACATTTACTTGATGATTTCTTTAGGTTTTGATTTTTACGCGTAGTTTCCTGGTCCATTGGTATCCGAGATGCAGTTGATTTTTTCTGTTTATTTTTACCCCACCCCATTTGTCGTTTTCTATTCTTCACCTCTGAAGGCTTTTGGAATCTTGAGCGCAATATCATTGTTGGAGACCCTGGAAAATCCTGGTAACCGGTCTTGAAGCTCTCTTCTAGTCCTAAATATAAATGATAGTTCAATCACAATACTTTGCATTACAGATTAGAACAAGTTTTTATTTTGCAACGATTGTTACCGTATTGACTTCTCAAGTCTTAACAATTCAGATAAAGAAGGTTAAATTCAGTAAATTGTTGCTTGCTTGTATTTTCTAAAGCCTTGTCTAAGAGCAAACACTGTGTTTTCCAATGATGTTGAAATACTGTTAAGCTGGTTAGCATAGGCTCCCCCCCCCCAGCTAAAACAGAAAATTAACATGTCTTCAAACCAGCCTTGGCATTACCTGGGGAGCAGGAGACATTCGACCTCTACCCAAAACAATCTTAATTGTCAGAAAGGCCAAAATATATACAAAGTTATTCAGAGTTAAGTAGTGGAAGTGACAGTGATTGTGCTGTATACTGCCATCTCTGTCTGCTGAGTGTCATTTTTGTGACTAACAACACTGTTTAAAATAATCACCTCAATAGTAGGGGTGTCAAGCGATTAAAAAAATTAATTGTGATTAATTGCGCTGCTAAACAATAATAGAATACCATTTATTTAAATATTTTTGGATGTTTTCTACATTTTCAAATATATTGATTTCAATTACAACGCAGAATACAAAGTGTACAGTGCTCACTTTATATTTATTTTTTATTACAAATATTTGCACTGTAAAAAATAAAAGAAATAGTATTTTTCCGTTCACCTCATACAAGTACTGTAGTGCGATCTCTTTATCATGAAAGTTGAACTTACAAATGTAGAATTATGTACAAAAAAACCTGCATTCAAAAATAAAACAGTGTAAAACTTTAAAGCCTACAAGTCCACTCAGTCCTACTTCTTGTTCAGCCAATTACTAAGAGAAACAAGTTTGTTTACAATAACGGGAGATAATGCTGCCCACTTCTTAATTACAATGTCACTTGAAAGTGAGAACATTCGTTCGCATGGCACTGTTGTAGCTGGTGTCGCAAGATATTTATGTGCCAGATGCGCTAAAGATTCATGTGCCTCTTCATGATTTGGCCATCGTTCCAGAGGACACGCTTCCATGCTGATGATGCTCGTTAAAAAAATAATGCATTAATTAAATTTGTGACTGAACTCCTTGGGGGAGAATCGTATGTCTCCTACTCTGTTTTTACCTGCATTCTGCCATATATTTCATGTGATAGTCTCGAATGATGACCCAACACATGTTCATTTTAAGAACACTTTCACTGCAAATTTGACAGAATGCAAAGAAGATACCAATGTGAAATTTCTAAAGATAGTTACAGCACTCGACCCAAGATTTAAGAATCTGAAGTGCCTCCCAAAATCTGAGAGGGATGAGGTGTGAAGCATGCTTTCAGAAGTCTTAAAAGTGCAACACTCTGATATGGAAACTACAGAACCCAAACCACCAAAAAAGAAAATCAGCCTTCTGCTGGTGGCATCTAAGGGTATGTCTACACTAAGAAATTAGGTCGATTTTATAGAAGTCGATTTTTAGAAATCAATTTTATACAGTCGATTGTGTATGTCCCCACTAAGCGCATTAAGTCGGCAGAGTGCGTCCTCACTACCGTGACTAGCATCGACTCACGGAGTGGTGCACTGTGGGAAGCTATCCCACAGTTCCCACAATCTCCGCTGCCCATTGGAATTCTGGGTTAAGCTCCCAATGCCTGATGGGGCAAAAACATTGTTGCGGGTGGTTTTGGGTTCATGTCGTCAGTCTCCCCTCCCTCCCTCCCTCCGTGAAAGTAACTTCAGACAATCATTTGCTGCCTTTTTTCCTGGTTTTCCCATGCAGACGCGATACCATGGCAAGCATGGAGCCCGCTTAGCTCACCGCTGCTATTGTGAGCATTGTAAACACCTCGTGTATTATACTGCAGTATGTGCAGAACCTGGCTAAGGGACGGCAGCACGAGGACAATTGTGAGGAGGACATGGACACAGACGTTCCTGAAAGCACAGGATGTGGCAATTGGGACATCATAGCGGCAGTGGGGCTGGTTGATACAGTGGGCCCGGCAAACAAGCACAGACTGGTGGGACTGCATAGTGTTGCAGGTATGGGATGATTCCCAGTGGCTACGAAACTTTCATATGAGTAAGGCCACTTTCCTGGAACTCTGTGAGTTGCTTTTCCCCACCCTGAAGCGCAGGAATACCAAGATGAGAGCTGCCTGACATTTGAGAAGCGAGTGGCAATAGCCCTGTGGAAGGTTGCAACACCTGACTGCTACCAGCCAGTCGGGAATCAATTTGGAGTGGGCAAATCTACTGTGGGGACTGCTGTGATTCAAGTAGCCAATGCAATCACTGACGTTCTGCTATCAAGGGTAGTGACTCTGGGAAATGTGCAGGTCATAGTGGATGGCTTTGCTGCAATGGGTTTCCCTAACTGTTGGGGGGCGATAGCTGGAACGCATATCCCTATCTTGGCACCGGACCACCTGGCCAACCAGTACGTAAACTGCAAGGGGTACTTCTCAATGGTGCTGCAAGCACTGGTGGATCACAAGGGACGTTTCACCGACATCAATGTGGGAAAAGTGCATGACGCTCGCATTTTTAGGAACTCCGGGCAGCTGCAAGAAGGGACTTACTTCCCAGACCAGAAAATAACCGTTGGGGATGTTGAAATGCCTATAGTTATCCTTGGAGACCCAGCCTACCCGTTGCTCCCATGGCTCATGAAGCCATACACAGGCAGCCTGGACAGTAGTAAGGAGCAGTTCAACTATAGGCTGAGTGTAGGGGAAAGGGTGCGGAAGATTGGCGAGGAGCTAAGTGGCGGACCGAATATGTGACTGAATGCAGTGATGAGCTGCCAAAATATTAACAACCGGTTCCCTCCTCCTCACCCCACGAGGGGGTTGTGCCCCCCCCCGCGACTCCTGCCCCATCCAACCCCCCACGTTCCTTGATACCCCACCCCCAGGACCCCTGCCCCATCCACCCCCTTCCCTGTCCCCTAACTGCCCCCTGCAGCCCCATCCAACCCCTCCTCTCATTCCTGATGGCCCCCCAGGACCCCTGCCCCATCCAACCACCCCTTCTCCCACCCCCGGAACCCCTGGCCCTGACTGCCCCCCACCGCCCCATCCAACACCCCTGCTCCTTCCTGATTGCCCCCTCAGGATCCTTGCCCCCATTCAATTCCCCTGTTCCCTGCCCTCTGACCGCCCCGAGTCCCGACCCTAATTCACCCCCCGCCCTCTATCCAACACCCCCTCCCTGCTCCCTGCCCCCCTTACCGTGCTGCCTGGAGATGGGGGCCACACCGCCCGGAGTCGGTGCTGGGAGCTGCAAGCGCCAGGCCAGAGTTGGGGGCCGGGCCGGAGTCGCGGGCCGTTTCGGAGTCGGGGCCGGAGCCGTGGGCCTTCCCGGAGCCGGGGCCCAGGCCGGCACCGCTGGCCGGCCCGAAATCGGGGGCCGTCCCGGAGCCAGGGGCCAGGCCGGAGCCGACCCGGAGTCGGGGCTGGGGGCCGGGCCGGAGCTGCTGGCCGGGCCGAAGTCGGGGGTTGGAGCTGTAAGCCAACCACCCTCCCCACTTCGATCACAGCAGGCAAAGGAAATAAAGTCACTATTGTTTTTAAACCTTGCATCCTTTCTTTATTAATTAAAAAAAAGGGAGATAACTGCTAAGGTAGCCCAGGTGGGGTGGGAGAGGAGGGGAGGAGAGAAGGACAAGGTCACATTGCTTATTGTAGCCACACTACAAATCAAAACTGTTCGAATGACAGCCTTCTGTTGCTTGGGCCATTCTCTGGAGTGGAGTGACTGGGTGCATGGAGCCTCCTCCCCCACGTTCTTGGGCATCTGGGTGAGGAGGATATGGAACTTGGGGAGGAGGGCAGGCGGTTGTACAGTGGATGCAGCGGCAATCTGTGCTCTTGTTGGCTTTCCTGCAGCTCCACCAGACACCAGAACATGTCCGTTTGCTCCCACATTAGCCTCAGCATTGCATCCTGCCTCTTCTCATCACGCTCACTTAATGATTTCCTGGACTCTGCCACTGAATGCCTCCATGCATTAAGCAGTGCCCTATCAGTGCGGGAGGACTGCATGAGCTCGGAAAACATGTCATTGTGAGCGCGTTTTTTTCACCTTCTAATTTGTGATAACCTCAGGGACGGAGATGATGGGGGAGCGTAGAAACATTTGCACCTGTGGGGGGATAAAAAGGGAAAGTAAAATTGAAGATGATACATTTCTGAGAACAAAAGGGAGACTCTTTCACAGTGAATCAAGCAATTTACAGCAGACAGCACATGTGCTTTAGGTATAAGGTTGCATTTTGCCTTTTATATTGAGCGCCTGCCGGTATAGTGACACATCACACACGGCTGGGCAATAAAATTCAGTTTCCAGGCAGCCATGGTAAGCCAAAGGATATGCGGGTTTTGCTTCTAACGTCTTCATAACATGTGGGAATGTTTTCAAACTGCAGCACCCTCCTTTCCCATAGCAAGCAATGCCGGTTGGGTTTGCCATTTAAAAGGAGGTGCTGCGGTTTTCGGGTGGATGTGCAGCACACACCTCCCCTTCCCACCGTCCTGTAGCTATTCTCAGGGATGATCCCTTTTAGCCAAGCGCAAACAGCCCAGCATGAATGGGGTCCTTTTACTGTTCCCTTACAAAAATTCCCCTATTTCAACCAGGTGACCATGAATGATATCACTCTCCTGAGGCTAACACAGAAAGATATAGATCGAATGTTGCTTGAATGCAACCAAAACCCAGGACCATTTGCTGCCATGCTTTGTGCTGCAGTGATTCCAGACTACTTGCTACTGGCTTGGTGTGGTAAAGTGTCCTACCGTGGAGGACGAAATAAGTTAGCCCTCTCCAGAAACCTTCTGCAAAGGCTTTCAGAGTACCTCCAGGAGAGCTTCATGGAGATGTCCCTGGAGGATTCCCGCTCCATCCCCAGACATGTTAACAGACTTGTCCAGTAGCTGTACTGGCTGTGAATGCATCCCAAGTCTTTAGGGCAAATCAAACATTAAACACTATCTCTTTTAAACCCTGTACTGTACTTACAAATGTGCACTCCACCAGAGGTGTCTTCTCCGCCTTCAGGGTCGGGGATCCCGCCTTGGGAGGGTATTGGCTCCAGGGTGATGAAAAGGTCCTGGCTGCCGGGGAGAACGGATTCACAGCTTGCCTGCTGCGCATTCTCCTCCTCCTCCTCTTCCTCATCCACAAAATCCTCCTCCGTGTTGCGTGAGACTCCCCCCTTGCAGGTGTCCACAGACAGTGGTGGGGTGGTGGTAGGGTCCCCCCCTAGAATGCCATGCAGCTGATCATAGAAGTGGCATGTATGGGGCTCTGACCCAGAGTGACTGTTTGCCTCCTTTGTCTTTTGGTAGGCTTGCCTGAGCTCCTTGACTTTCACACAGCACTGCTGTGTGTCCCTGTTGTAGCCTCTGTCCATCATGCCCTGTGCGATTTTGGCATATATATTAGCATTTCTTCTTTTTGATCGGAGTTCTGCCTGCACAGATTCTTCTCCCCATACAGCAATCAGATCCAGTGTCTCCTGTTCGGTCCATGCTGGAACTCATTTGCGATTCTGGGGGGACTGCATGGTCACCTGTGCTGCTGACCAAACAGGAAATGAAATTCAAAAGTTCCCGGGGCTTTTCCTGTGTACCCGGCTAGTGCATCGGAGTGGAAAGTGCTGTCCAGAGCGGTCACATTGGAGCACTCTGGGATAGCTCCCAGAGGCCAATAACGTCGATTTGTGTCCGCACTACCCCAAATTTGACCCAGCAAGGTCGATTTTAGCACTACGCCCCTCGCCAAGGAGCAGTACAGAAGTCGATTTTAAGAGCCCTTTAGGTCGACGGAATGGGGTTGCTTGTGTAGATGCATTCATTATAAAATCGACCTAACGTGACTAAATTCGACCTAACCCTGTAGTGTAGACCAAGGCTAACTCAAAGGATGATGAAGATGAACATGCATTGGTCCACATTGTTTTGGATCATTATCTAGCAGAACCTATCATCAGCATGGACGCATGTCCTCTGGAAAGGTGGTTGAAGCATGAAGGGACATATGAATCTTTAGCGCATCTGGCACATAAATATCTTGCGACACCAGCTACAACAGTGCCACGCAAACACCTGTTCTCACTTTCAGGTGACATAATTAAGAAGTGGGTAGCATTATGTCCCGTAAATGTAAACAAACTTGTTTCTCTTAGCAATTGGCTGAAGAAGAAGTAGGACTGAGTGGACTTGTGGGCTCTAAATTTTTACATTGTTTTATTTTTGAGTGCAGGTTTTTTTGTACATAATTCTACATTTGTACGTTCAACTTTCATGATAAAGAGATTGCACTACAGTACTTGTATGAGGTGAACTGAAAAATACGATCTCTTTTGTTTATTATTTTTACAGTGCAAATATTTGTAATCAAAATAATATCAAGTGATCACTGTACACTTTGTATTCTGTGTTATAATTGAAATCGATATATTTGAAAAGAAGAAGTCCAAAGCAACCCCTCATTACAAGACAGACTGGGGCAAGATCCAATGTGGCCACATCCCCATGAACTTTCAAACTCCATTTTTTAAACTTTATTGATATTTTTGTGTTAGGTGCCGTGGCTCGTGCCTGAAATCCCAGCTACTTGGGAAGCCAAGACTGGCAGACCACTTGAGCTCAGGGGTTCTGGGCTGTGGTGTGCTATGCCGATCAAGCATCTGGTGCCACTGACAGCTTGGCCAGCGGGTGGCTGAAGGACAGGCTACAACAACACGAATGGCGTGTTGTGACTGGTGCTCTCTCTGTGAGGGCTGATGGCCCAATTGATCAAGATGAGGAGGTGATATTGTTTGTATATAAAATAAACATATAACTAAATGAAATACCATATAAATAACAAAATTCAATGTTCATTATTTGTAAAACCTGAAACAAAACAAACCCTGAACCCATAGTGGTGGTGCAGGGTATCAATTATTAAAGTGACTAAATAGATAAAATGAGAACATACCCTAGGAGTATCGGGGACTAATATATACTAAATTGCAAAAGTATGCAGTAGGGTCATGTGTGACCAGATATCCTCATTTTTTCCCAAGCGTTTCTATTAGATCAAGTCATTTTTTTCCATTGCTGCAACAGTAGAGCGCTCGTTAAGCCAGTCTATGTCTGAGAGAGGAATTGCAGATTTCCATGTTCTCAAATTAACTCTTTTGGCCACTAAAAATTTACTGCAACTTCTTAATGTTAACTGGTATTACCAATTCATCCCTAAAATATACAAGCTTGGAGAAGGAAAGATAGCAACAGTTAAAGTTTGAGAGAGCACTGAATATGGTGTTCCAGAACACATGCATTTTTTGGACAGATATAGAGGTTGTGTGAAAGATTGGCTTGTGACTGTTTGCATCTCAACATTCAATGTGTTGCCAGTTTAGCTTTAAGCCAATTTAGCTTTAAGCTTTAAGTCCAGTAGTGCCTGTTTAATATCTTGTTCTGGAAGAATTGCAAGGATAAAGAACTTGAAGTATCTTTCACATTATGCCAGATATTCTCCCATGTTTCTTTTGTTATGATAAGGCTACATTCTTTTTTCCATTTTTCTTTGAGACTGAGATTGAGAGGGTAATTGAGGGAGTAATGCAGAGTTGGGGTGGGGTCTGGGCAGTTGGGTTGCAGGGGACAGGCTCTGGGAGGGAGTTGGAGTGCAGGGGGATGGGCTGGGGCACAGGGTTGGGGTGCAGGAGGAGGGGCGGGGGTGGGCTCTGGAAGGGAGTTGGGGTGTGGGATTTGGGCTGGGACAGGCAGTTGGAGTGCAGAGGACAGGCTCTGGGAGGGAGTTAGGGTGTAGAGGACAGGCTGGGGCAGGAGGAGGGGGACGGGCTCTGGAATGGAGTTGGAGTGCAGGAGACGGGCTGGGGCAGGATTAAAAAAAGAACTAGATAAATTCATGGAGGATAGGTCCATTAATGGCTATTAGCCAGGATGAGCAGTAATGGTGTCCCTAGCCTCTGTATGCGAGAAGCTGGGAATGAGCGACAGGGCTTGATCACTTGATGATTACCTGTTCTGTTCAATCCCTCTGGGGCATCTGGCACTGGCCATTGTCGGAAGACAACATACTGGGCTAGATGGACCTTTGGTCTGACCCAGTAGGGCCATTCTTATGTTCTTATCTTTTATTTGACCAACTTTTGTTGGTCAAATAAAAGATAAGAAAACAAAAGTTGGTCAAATAAAAGATATTGCCTCACCCACCTTGTCTCTCTGCTTCAAACATATTAGCCTATGTATTTATGAGGCTTTTCAATCAGATTAAGTTAAGTCAATTGTATTAATGCAGTTGAAAATTTTCAAAACTGAAAATATGAGGAATGAGTTAATTACATACGATGCACTGTCATTGTTAGTGATCACATGGAAGCCAGTAGGATATTATAGTACAGTTAAACACTCATTTAAACTTGTTACAATACACTACTGCTATCTTGGGTTGCCCCCTCTAAATTTCTAAAGTGGGGTTCCAGACACAGTTTATTTTGTCTTCACAGCAATAATATTTCCACTTTCACATAGATATACAGTGTTAGCCTGCAAGGAGTAGGAGCTTAAAACTTTCCTGGGAATGTTTGACTGTCATACACGCCATATATGAGCAAAACAATGTTTCCGACCAATAACATTCACCCCCATTTCCAAATTATTAAACCATTCCACATAATTTATGCATTTAATTAAAATTTGCATTGCATCTGACTTTCCAAATAATCTTGTTAACTTGTGCTTATGAAGAAATTTACAAAAACAATACTCCTTAGTCACTAACATACTGGAGCTACTTACATCAGTTTACCCTTAGAATAGTTCCAACTGTTTTAATACACTTGAACTGTGGCTCCCAAACTTAGTTTTGGAGCCCCACTGTAATATGACAGGTTTCAGAGTAGCAGCCGTGTTAGTCTGTATCCGCAAAAAGAACAGGAGTACTTGTGGCACCTTAGAGACTAACAAATGCATCCGAAGAAGTGGGCTGTAGCTCACGAAAGCTTATGCTGTAATAAATTTGTTAGTCTCTAAGGTGCCACAAGTACCACTGTAATAGTGGCCCATACCATTCAGGACTCAAAAACTCATGATACTTATATTTCCCAACCTCCCTATCTAAGAAGGTAGCATCTGACTTTATGATGAGAAACTAGGACCCAGAGGTATTCCCTGAGGAGACAGCACACCTGCAACTAATTTTCAAAAGTAAATATATGAAGTGGACAGTCTCTTTGGAAATTTGCTGCTGTTGCTAAGAGAAAAAACTACTCCTAATTACTGAAGGACTGTTATAAATCCATGCACTTTTGTTTAATTGAGTTGTGAGCCTTGTTTAAATACACATCTGGAGGAACAGAAAGCTTCAGTGATGGAGCTTCACTTTTTGTTGGCTCTGTAGAATAAATAACCAACCCTTTTTCCCCCCAAAAAAACCAAAAAAACATTTTAACAACTGTAGTAAAAGGAGCTCTTGTTGATTGTGAGAAGGACTTTGGAACTGGACTTGCTCACCCCCCCCTTGAGACAGACTGACCGGCACACTCTTAACCCCATCTTCCCCACCACTATCACCAAGATATCCCCCTGCAGTTATCACCTTCTCTCCATTTTTCTATTTTCTGTCTCTTACTCCTGGCTTTTATTAGCCTTTGTATCTATTTTGTGTCTCTTTTCCTGTGTGATTTTTTTGGCCTTCTATTTTCTGTCACACTTCCCCCCCCCCTTGTTATTTTGTTCTTTCTCCTCCTTCTTTTCTCCCCTCCCCCTTTCCCCCCAACACCCTCAGAGAGACCATGATGTACACACACACTACCTTAACCAGAAAACTATATACTGCTTAGGGTGGGAAGTCTGAGTCCATTGTTTGCTCCAGGAGTGGAAAAACCAACTGCTGCTGTTTTGTTTGTTTGTTTGAACAAACAAACAAAACAAAACAGCAGCAGTTGGTTTTTCCAACAAACAAACAAACAAACTGAGTATCAAGGGAGCAAAGAAGATTAACTTGGGCTGCTGAAGTGTTTGATCTTGCAGCCAAATAAATCTGAACAGATCCCATGACTGATTTCAACAGGGGTCATCCCAGAAGAAGAGAGTGTTAGAAGAATTTGCCTGATGCATTAGTCACATCTGCAGGAGCACATCTAGGGAGGGGGACAAGACAGATCCAGATTATGCAGCTTTCCTTATCCCCCCTAGAGTTCTCCTTTGCCCTGCCCTGCTTCCATTTCCCCAACACACAAAATGATACTATTTCTATTATAAACTAACATATAATACTGAATATTAAAGCAGAATTTAAAAGCCTTGGAACTCACTTCCAATGCAGCATGATCCAAATGTTATTTCAGTCTATATATAAAACCAAGGTAAGTTCATAACTAAATCTCTTCATGAGAAGGGACAAGCATTTTTCACTAAATGAGATTGAGGAGCAGTTTATACTCAAATTGAAAAATCCTATTTGGCAAAGGTGATCAGTAACTCCTTTGGGTTTGACGTAAGCCTTTAAATATTACAGTTAAACAATAGATTACTTAGAACCTATACCAACTTGAAGCACAGTCTTGATCAATTGAATTATCTTGCAGTTAGTTAATCTTTTAAATCCACCGGTTAAAAATGGGAAAGAAATTCAGATTGAAAAGGACACTTAAAATCATTTAAAAGCCAATTGTAGAATCATTTTTAGTTTCTAAACTTGCTGTCTGATAAAATCCTTTTAAGTGAAGCACTTGTAGAAACCTGTTGTAACCTATTCTTGCTTACCTTATTGTGCTGGCTAATGCCTTCGCTGCAGTAGTTTGGTTCAGAAATTGCTCAGTCACATCCAATTTATTCACTGAACATATGGCAGAGAGCCAGACCAAAAAAGAAAAAAGGTTGGATGTGGACGTAGTCCTTTCACAGGATGAAATCATGAATGCTTGCTGCAGTCCTACACCCACACAGCCACAAAAGTCCAACTAAATAGCCGTTGTGCAAGAGGACTCTATGGGGTTTGGACATGATCGAAACAGGCAATCTTTTCTACATTCCAATTATTCTAGATCTACCCAAATGATGGAAAGAAATGCCCAGTGATTTGC
Source organism: Terrapene triunguis (assembly GCF_002925995.2). Lineage (NCBI taxonomy): Eukaryota > Metazoa > Chordata > Testudines > Emydidae > Terrapene > Terrapene triunguis. The sequence goes on from NW_020699373.1 coordinate 2,313,759, forward strand.
TAGTGCCAGACACTTTTCTCAAAGGGCCAGCTGCTAGAAATAAGACTTTCTTCCAGTAAGTATGAAAAGAAAAACACATGGGAAAACAAGGTCAATATTAGTAATGCAATTTGAGTAGCCTGTTAAACTTGGCAAACAGTTTTAGGACCCGATTCACAGCCTTTCAGTTGGTGAAAGAGTAATATAACAGGAGCATGGCCAACAGACCACCCACTTTATGAAAAAAAGGGGGAAAATAAGGGCCAAAAATCAAAACCTTAAGCACAAAAATACAGCATCTAAATATGGACAATTTGATTCTGATGTCTTGCCAGCTTTATGTTGGTGGAAGAGTTGGTCCACAAATGGTTAGGGTTGCCAACCCTCCCGGTTTCACCGGGAATCTCCCGGAATCAGGCCCCATCTCCTGGAGGCTATTGAAGCCAAACTGGGAGATTTTAGGCTCCCTACCTGCCCTGGCCCTGCGCTGCTCCTGGAAGCGTTCGGCAAGTCCCTGCGGCTCCTGGGGTGGGACAGGGAGTCTCCGTCTGCGCCCTGAGTGCCGACTCCGCAGCTCCCATTGGCTGGGAACTGCAGCCAATGGAAGCTGCAGGGGCAGCACTTGTGGGTGCGGGCAGCATGCAGAGCCCTCCCCCAAGGGGCCACAGGGAGGTGCCGGCCGCTTCCAAGAGCAGTGCAGGGCCAGGGCAGGCAGGGGGGCTGCGTTAGGCCCGCTGTGCTGCCACCCAAGGTAAGTGCATCCCGGCCAGATCCCACACCCTTCATCCCCTCCTGCCCCCCAACCTGCTGTCCCAGCCCTGAGCCCCCTTCCAGAGCCAGCACCCCAAACTCCCTCCCACACCCCCTGCCCCAGCCCTGAGCCCCCTCCAGCACCCAAACTCCCTCCCAGAGCCTGCACCCTTCATCCCCTCCCACACCCCAATCCCTTGCCCCCCCAGCCCTGAGCCCCCTCCAGCACCCAAACTCCCTCCCAGACCTTACACTCCACACTCCCTCCTGTACTGCAATCTCCTGCCCCAGGCTCAGCCCGGAGCCCCTTCCCATACTCCAAACCCCTCGGCCCCAGCCCAGAACCCGCACCCCCTCCCACACCCGAACCCGCTGCCCCAGCCCGGTGAAAGTGAATGAGGATGTGGGAGAGTGAGCAATGGAGGGAGGGGGGATGGAGTGAGTGGGGCAGGGCCTCAGAGAAGAGGCAGGGTGGGGGCAGGAGGTGCGGCAAGGGTGTTTGGGTATTGTCTAACTCCTAATTCAATGCAGAAATACAAATTAGGCTGTGGCAATGAAGTGTTGGTATCAAAAGTTCCTCTGAGACGTTTCTTCAATGTAATGTTTTTTTCAAAGTGGTGAAGATAATAACTACATTTGGTTTTAGGGACTGTTTTACAGCAGCTTCCTGAAACAGACAAAGTCTGACACAGCAAATCTATCAATGCATTTTTGTTCTTGGAACGTGCAGTTCTGAGGAGCAGTTTTTTCTAAGAACTAATATCCATTGTTATCGTGCTTCTTTTCTTGTTCACATAGGATACTACAGTTGTACTATATAGGCTATAGCATACTCATTTTTAGTCCTATCTGCTGCTTACAATACTTCCAAACTGTCATTAACTAGTTTGATTTCTTGCTGAGCAATAAAGCTCTTCTTTTCTTGCATTGTATGCCATTCAAAACTGTAGTCTGTCCTCACTTTAAAGCATTTGGGCACATCTCTAAGGTGCCACAAGTACTCCTGTTCTTTTTACTTATGGCTTCATTTACACCTATTTAACCTCCTCAACTTCTGAGGTGTTGTCTGGGTACAGCTGAGGGCAGAATCTGGCCTTGTACAACTAATAAGCTTTGAAAAGATTGCTGATGACTGTATTGATTTGGCCTGCACAACGTGATCATGTCTATACTGTACTAGAATCTTCCAATCCCAAGAATACTTCCTCCTTAAAAATACACAGGAAAAAAATGTGAAAGATAATGCCCAGGGCCCTTCTAATGCTGCCAGCTGCTTGTGTATTTCTCTGAGTTCTAAATGCTATACTGAATGTTATTACAATTGTTTCCTACTTATTGTGAGCCAGATTGTGCTTGATCCGTACATAGACCACAGACATGAAGGGGAAGAATCCTGAACAAGGGAGTTCTTGTATTAATTTTGATGGAGTGTTAAAGGTGTTAGCATGACCCTGTTATTGTTTAACATTAAGCTGTTTTAAACAAGATTTGGGGTTTAGTATACAGCAGTGGTTCCCAAACTTTAACAACCCGCGAACCCCTTTCACAAAAATATCAAATCTCGTGAACCCCCTCCTAAAAGTGAATATTTCCAGGGATTTTCTCCCTTACCTGAGCATAAATGATAGAAGCAGTGATCATGGAAATCATTTGGTTTTTTTATGACACGTTTATTGCACGCTATTTATTATTACATTATTATTTATCATTGCATTATTAATTTTATTACATTATGAAAACGGCAACACTCTTCCAAAGTATGTATTTAAGAAGCCAACTCAAATAAAGAGTTCCTCCCACAAGCATTCGGGTCATGAGCAGTCCAGGCAAACCAAATATGACTATAACACAGCTTAAACTTGTTTTTCATAATAATTTTAAAAACAACACTAGCAGCCTATTTAATTTTAGAAACAGCAAAAAATATCCACCTCCCTTTCCATTTCTCATAAGGAGTCTTGAAGTTTAAATCTCCTCAGTGTGATGGATGCACTTGCTTTGATTTGCATTGCTCTTGGAAGTCTGGAACCACTGAAGAAAGAGTCTCAGGTCTGGTTGAGCACTGAGTCTGCTTTTGTATTTGGTTTACGAGTAAAATGCTTTCTCGCATAAGTATGTTGTTGAAAACGGTAACAAAATGATAGTAGCTTTTTCTGCCAGTAGGGGGTACTCGTTTCTTAAACTCAGCCAAAAGTTGATCAATGACAGACTTCTGAAACTCCTTTTCAGTTCATAATCACCAGACATCTCAATCAATTTCTCTTTTTCCTCAGTGCTCAATATCTGCGTTGAGAAAGTGGTATCATCAAAGGGGTTTTGAATCCAGTCATTATCGCCTGACAGAGCTGGAAAGTATTCCCTGAACGTTGTGTAAAGTCCTTTTAGATGTGCAGTTATATTGGTTTTAGTGCATTGATCCAACCAAAGTTTATGTTCTGCCAGGAAGTCATGAAGAGTACTGAAACACTCAGTTTGATTGTTTTCCAAAAACCTTTCCCAGAACTGAGACTTCTTTATCATGGATTCAACTTGGTCTTGCATGCTGAAAACTGTTATATTGAGGCCTTGGAGATAAATTTAGGTCATTAATCCTCGAGAAAATGTCTGCTAAATAAGCTAGGCTCTGGAGCAAGACATGATTTTCCATACAGTTGGCGAGGTGGAAAGGGTGACTGTTGAAAAAAACAAGGATTTCTGTTTTAAGCTCAAATAAGCGCATAAGGATTTTGCCACGTGAGAGACATCTAACTTCGGTATGGGACAACAGACAATTGTTTACACTACCCATTTCTTCACAAAGTACATGAAATATTCTGGAATTTGTTGGCCATGATTTTATGAAATTCACCATTTTCACTGCATTGTCTAGCACTTCCTTCAGTCCCTCAGGCATGCGTTTTGCTGCGAGGGCTTGCCTATGGGTACTGCAATGAGTCCAAGAGACATTTGATGCAACCTTTTTTGTTCAAGCTACAAATCTGGTATACTTTCCCATCATTGATGTGGCCCCATCAGTGCAAATGCCTGACGGGCAATGAGACAATCTTTCTTTTTCTTGTGTGGAGGAAAATGGCCTAAGGCCTAAACTTTGGCTAAACTTTGGTCAAGTGAATGGTATGTATGGTCAGGTGAACTGTATGTGTGGCCTGGAGGAAGGAGGAGGGGGGAGGGAGGGTAAAGGAAAAAGGTAGACAGAAACTACAGAAACAGAACTAACCGTTTGTAACAGTCTATGATTAATAGCTGCCAGGTGGCAGAGCAAACCGCAAAGGCACAACTAAGAAAAATAGGAGAAAGCTTGCTTTGCTTCATCCCTTATATGGATGTAAAATTTTAAGAAAGTATATGTAATTTTGTGGCTTTATCCTATATAAGCTCTCGTATTTTATCCATTGGGGGGGGTTCGGCTACCTTGGCTGACTCCCCCATGCTTGCATGTTCGATTAATCAATAAAGGAGCCTCAGGCTGTCTGATCAAAATCAATCGTGTGGTTGATTTTCCACAACACTTGAAAATATACATTAGTCAGATTGAAGATATCTTCTCCAGTTGTACGTTCTTTCCGGCAAAACAACAAATCTTCTTCAATCAGACCTTCATTCACATAATGTACAAACACTAGCAAAATAGATAGATTAGCAACATCAGTTGATTCATCCAACTGTATAGCATAATATGGACTATTTTTCACTCTATATACAATTGTGGTCGCTACATTACTTCACATGTCATTAATTTTTCGTGACAACGGACTATTGGACAAAGGTACTACGTCAATCCTTTTTGCAGCCTTTTCTCCGAGCATGCAATGAACTATGTCTTTTATACATGGACCAATCAAGCTCTTTGCTATGGTATGGGTTTCTGACGCTTTTGCTACTCAGTAGCTCACTCGGTATGATGACTCAAGTGCATTTTCGTTATCAGTATTTGCTTTGGATACAAAACTGGTAATGTCACTTTTCCACTCAGCTAATTTTCGCTTGAAAAAAATCAACAGGCTTGTCAAGTTGTGCGGGGTGCCAAGTTTTTAAGTGGCGCTGAAGTAGAGAAGGTTTGAGGCTGCTGTTTGCTAGAACATCACCACAAATTACACACTGTGGTTTTGGACACTCTTAATCGCCAATGCATGAAAAGCCATATTTTATATAATTGTCATATTTTCTTTTCTTCATAAGCAACTTTCCAGTACCATCATGATCATTTGACTTAGATTTTCCACACTTTGGACTTGACAAAACACTAGCTGATGTCAAACGTTTGTTTTCTCGTGTCTTTACACTTTCCGTTTTCAGCCACATGTCCATACTAGGTGTACAACAGTTCAAATAAAAAATAAAATAACCCACACTGACAATGCTAAGAAATGAACAAACTAGTAAATGAGAAGATTCACTCACGTCTCATTGGAGCAAAACGGCATGCTACAGAGAATGACTGTCATAACTATAAAGGGAAGGGTAACAGCTCTCTGTGTACAGAGACTCCAAATCCTTTTACCTGTAAAGGGTTAAGAAGCTCGGGTAACTTGGCTGACACCTGACCCCAAGGACCAATAAGGGGACAAGATACTTTC
>NW_020699373.1:2319074-2327994 GCF_002925995.2 Terrapene triunguis
TTGGTGAAAGGGTTCTCAAGGCTTCCCAGGGAGGGGATTCTTGAGATGGTGGCAGCGGGACCAAAGCTAAGCTGGTAGTTAAGCTTAGAGGTTTTCATGCAGGCCCCTACATTTGTACCCTAAAGTTCAAAGTGGGGATACAGCCTTGACAATGACTGAGCATGGACTAACTGAGAGTCGTTACCACCACATTGAGTACAATAACCTTGGTACCGGCTGATTTGGCGCACAAATACTTTTTCTTCCACCATCAGGGGGGGTGCGGGGACAGGGACAAATTAGCTTGGATGGCCCCACATGTACAGCGCAGCTCCTCCTCCCGCTCTGCCCCTCATGCCGCCCAACTTCCCCTGTCTGCCAGGGACAGGGTCCCAGCTGCCGCCTGCGCACCCAGGGTCCCGGCTGCTGCCTTATCTGCCACGGTGCTCGGGCTGCTGGCCCTGCGCTCCACGGGGCTCTGGCTACCCGCCCCACTGGCCACGGGGCTCCAGCTGCAGCCCCACATAACTGGGTCCTGGCTGCTGCCCCCCAAGCCCGGGGTCCCTAGTGATGGCTCTGTCCGCCATTACAGAATTTTTTCTGAGAACCCCCGAAACATTTTGCGAACCCCAGTTTGGGAACCACTGGTTTAGAGTCTGATTTTTAAACAAGTAAAAAGCTCTTAAAGGACAGAGCTCACAGGTGCTTTTTCTGTTTCGTTAGTGTGACGTTATCTGATTAATATATGACCATATAAATCATTTTTGCAACCACTGTTATATATTTGCAGCAAATATTGTACATAGGTTGTCTAGTGAGGTGTCTATAAAAGGGTTACGTTTTGCTGGTTATGATTATGCTATCTGTATGCATGTGTCATTTTTGTATTTAAAGTTATAAGTATTGCCTCTATACCTGGATTTCAAATGTTTGCTCCTGGGGTAATGCCCACGAAGTAATCAGCCAGATATGCCATCTAAGATATCTGCAAAGATGTTATAATTTGCCGGATATGATAATCTTGTTTATATATTTGTATCACCTTTGTATTATGAGTTATAGATATATATGTGTGTCTGTATTTCAAACTTGTGCTATGCTTCTGGGTGACACCCCAGACAGTTTGGCATGAGCACAGCCTAGCCTACTTGATGGCCCATTAAGGACCATCAGCTATACAACTGACCCATTGAGAGAAGGCAGACACACCTTATGACTCGGCAAGGCATGCAGGGACATGCCTATGGAAAGAACTCCAAGACTTCCAAGCCATGTGCTGGACAGCTTGTGTTTGAAACAAAGGAAACACAGGCTGCATGGCAAGAGACTATAAAAGGCAGCTGCATCTTCTCCATTTGGTCTTCAATCCTGCTTCTTACCTCTAGAGGAGATTTGCTACAAACTGAAGCTCTGAACAATGGACTGAATGACCAGTCCAAGCTGTGGCTATATTCCAGAGACTTGATGTAAACTAGCAGTTTATTCCATCACTGCTGCAAGCCTGAGTCAAGAACTTTGCCATTACTGTATGTAATTGATTCCTTTAATCAATTTGAACTCTTACCTTTCTTTCTTTCTATAAATAAACCTTTAGATTTTAATAAGAATTGGCTGTAGCGTGTATTTGGGTAAGATCTGAACATTCGTTAACCTGGGAGGTAATGTGTCTGATCCTTAGGGATTAGTAGAACCTTTTCTTTTATATAATGAAATAAGATTTAAAGAAATTTTCATCATATTTGACGTGGGTACCTGGATGGAAGCCTGGATCACTTTAAGGGAACTGTGTTGTTTGGACTTATGAGTAACCAGTAAGGTAATAAAGAAGCTGTTTAATCGTGGCTTGGTAAATCTACATATTGGAATATCCACCAGCTTTATGGGGATTGTCTGCCCCATTCTTTGCAGTTCCCCCTAATTGAGTGACCACAGCTGGCTCCCCCCTAGGTAGTGTGATAAAGTTCCTCCTCTATCTTGGTGGGCCCTGCGCTTATTGGTGGATTTGTTAGCCTCAGATTTTCACCATGTGGGTCAGGGAACAGCCCAGAAACCTTCCCGTCTGGTAGAAGCCACAGTCCAGAACAATTCCTCCTGTGTCTGATCAGGAGTTGGGAGGTTTGGGGGGAACCCAGGCCCACCCTCTACTCTGGGTTCCAGCCCAGGGTCCTGTGGACTGCAGCTTTCTAGAGTGCCTCCTGGAACAGCTGCGCTACAACTCCCTGGGCTACTTCCCCATGGCCTCCTCCCAACACCTTCTTTATCCTCACCACAGGACCTTTCTCCTGGGGTCTGATAATGCTTGTACTCTTCAATCCTCCAGCAATACACCTTCCCACTCTCAGCTCCTAGTGCCTCTTGCTCCCAGCTCCTCGCATGCATGGTACAAACTGAAGTGAGGTCCTTTTTAACTCAGGTGCCCTGATTAGCCAGCCTGTCCTAATTGATTCTAGCAGTTTCTTCTTAATTGGCTCCAGGTATCCTAATTAGCCTGTGTCACGTTCTTGATTTAAACTGGGACCATATAGAACATGGTTGCAACCAAAGTCCTGTAGTGGCACCAAATCTTGCATAAAGGGGGTCAAATGAGGTGTCTAAGACAAGGTTATGGTTTGCTGGTTATAATTATGCTGTCTATATCTGTGTATCAATTTTGTAGCTGGAGTTATGAATATTGGCTCTATACTGTCTGTATTTCAAACTTATGCTATGCTTCTGGGAGACATCCCAGACAAGTTGGTGTTCGCTCTGCCTAGCCTGCTCGATGGCCCATTAAGGACCATCAGCTATACAATTGACCCATTGAGAGAAGGCAAATACCCCTTGCAACTCAGCAAAGTATGCAGGGACTGGCCCATGTGACTCCAGACTCCATTTTGCTGTAATTTTCCACAGTAAGGACAAAGAGGTGTTCTTACATCTGGAAAAGACTATAAAAGGCTGATGCCTCGTTTCCATCTTGTCTTCAGTCCTGCTTCTTATCTCTGGAGGGACTTTGCTACAAATGGAAGCTCTACACAAAGGACTGAATGACCCATCCCAGCTGTGGATGTACTCCAGAGACTTGATTTGAACCTGCAGTTTATTCTATCACTGCTACAAACCTGAACCAAGAACTTTGTCATTACTGTATGTAATTGATTCCATTTAACCAATTCTAGCTCTCATCTATATCTTTTTCTTTTTATAAATAAACCTTTAGATTTTAGATTCTAAAGAATTGACAACAGCGTGATCTCTGGGTAAGATCTAATTTGTATATTGACCTGGGTCTGGGGCTTGATCCTTTGGGATTAGGAGAACCTTTTTTCTTTTACTGGGGTATTGGTTTTCATAACCATTTGTCCCCATAACAAGTGGCACTGATGGTGATACTGGGAAACTGGAGTGTCTAAGGGAATTGCTTGTGTGACTTGTGGTTAGCCAGTGGGGTGAGACCAAAGTCCTCTTTGTCTGGCTGGTTTGGTTTGCCTTAGAGGTGGAAAACCCCCAGCCTTGGGCTGTAACTGCCCTGTTTTAAGCGATTTGACCTGAATTGGCACTCTCAGTTGGGTTCCGCCAGAACCGCATCGTTACAGCCTGCCTGCCTTAATTGGTTCCAGCAAGTTCCTGTTTGTTCTGGAACTGCCCCTGTTACCTTACCCAGGGAAAAGGGATCTACTTAATCTGGGACTAATATATCTGCCTTCTAACACTCTCCTGTAACCGGGCATGTACTTGGTGCGGTTTACCACTGTCCCTGAAGCCTGTCCCTTCGGTGGTGTGAGGGAGACCATGGCGCACGCGTACCTTCAGTGCGCCAGGCTGCAGCCCCTCTTCCGGCTCCTCCTCCTCAAATCATGCACTTTTTCCCCGCACTTATTTCTTTACGCACACCCGATCCGAGGCCTCACGAAGTCGCAGGAGCACCTCGTCAACCTCCTCCTAGCCATGGCCAAGGTTGCCATTCGTATCACCAGGGAGAGGAGGCTGGCGAGGGGGGGGGCATGCGTCTGTGGGGCCGTTTTTCGTTCTTTCATCCATTCACGTATCCGGGCAGAGTTCCTCTGGGCAGCGGCTGCCAGCTCTCTCGATGTTTTCGAGGAGCAGTGGGTGCTGTCCGGGGTTCTTTGCTCAGTGTCCCCTTCCGGTTCCTTAGTTTTCGCCCTTTGACCCCCATGCCTGTTCCTGTTGTTGCCTTTGTTGTCCCCTGAACTCAGTTGGGTTCTGGGTTTAGTAGCCCCTCCCTAGGCTGGAGTAGGGGCTTTCAGCAGTGGGAAAGCTAGCGCTCAAAAGGAACACTCTTCTGTAGCCATTTGGCCTGACCCTGTCACTGTAGCTAACATAACTCACCAGCTCTTCTTAAGAAATAGAAGGTATTAATAATAAATACACTGTTTCCCTAATGGGAACACAGTATGAGTAATGGCAGGAAGGGAAGAAGTAGTGAGAGAGAGATAGAGTGAAGAGGTCAGCCAGAATTCATATGGAACTCCTGTTTTCTCCACACATCAGCGACACACAAGATCTCAGTATAGGATCTGTTTTGTACAGCAAAATCCAGAAAGAGGGAGACATTTCTTGCTGTTTATATCATCAAAATGAATATGCAGTTGTGGAGGGATGGGCCTGGCAGGCCTCCCCTGTACTGATCGGGAGAGCGGCCTGGACTTGCCTTACAGGCCGCAAGCCTGAGCCAGACTAGGCGTCACAGTTTCTGCTAGAAACTGTCAAGGGTTATGATGAGAGGAGGGGAGGCCCAGCAGCAATAATATTAGCATGTGTGTTTATGGTAAATGAAATATAATAACCGCTTGTATGAAGCAATAAGCAAGAGTGTAACTAATTAAAACTAACTAATCATATCTCTCCGTTGGACTGCCCTAGACCCCCCCCTTTCTCCAAGTGCATGACTCCCTTCCCGTAAACTGCACCCTGATGGGAACATTTGCACAACAAGCACCCCAAATGAGGCAAAGTAGTGCCAGTATCGGAAACCACCAGGAACCCCTCTACCCAAACGAACCCTCTATTCTGAGAAATTGCCTGGGGGTTGCGGAGAAGGGCGGAAAGACCCTAACTCTCCTATTCTCATAAATTATGTGTAACGTGTAATATGTTTGCAGTTTTCGGCTTTAAAAAGGCAAATTGTACTCCAGATTGGGGGAGTGGTTTGTAACCTCTACCCCCAACGCGTTGGTATGTATCGCAATAAATGGGCCTCAGGCTTGAGTCTCTGATCAAAATAATGCGTGGGTGACTTTTTCCATGACACAGTAAATTGGGCATAGCATAAACTAAACTGCTATGAATTCCCCTTCTCCCACTGTAGTACATGCAACTGCTTTCACTCTGCTGCTTTCTCTGCTGCCCTCCGGTTTGGAAGCCGTGAATTCCTGCCACTTTGCTCTGCCTGCTGTGGCTGGGTCCAGCTACTGCTTTTGCTCTACCTGCTGCTCAAATGACCAGAACTGCTTCTGAGGCCTCATCTCTGCTTGCCACTGGCAAGACAACTGGGGCCTTTAGTGAGCTCTGCTCACATAAAACAACTGCAGCTGTTAGTAGTACCGCATTGTGACGTTCCCCTCTGGTGTTATCTGGACCAGTGATGTGCTAGGTCACTCCAATCCTTGACTCTTACCCTGATCTGCTGTGAGAACCCCCACTCCTGGGCTGTTCATGCACAGCCTCTGGCATGTAAGCTACTCCCAGCTACTTTCAACCGAATGACACTAGCCAATATCTCCGGTCCCAGACACAACCCTAGGAACCTCCATCTTGCAGTGTCCAGTTACGGCCGCTGGACACTGGAAGCTTATATGAGTTCGTCAATTTAACAAAGAAATTGATATGTACCAGGCTTGTTATCCAAAGGGGAGTCTCTGTCACGCTTCAAACTAAATGCACTGCTTCAGGTAGAACAAACAAACAGATTTATTAACTATAAAGATAGATTTTAAATGATTATAAGTTAAAACATAACAAATCAGATTTGGTCAAATGAAATAAAAGCAAAACACATTCTAAGCTGATCTTAACACTTGCAATGCCCTTACAAACTTAGATGCTTCTCTCCACAGTCTGACTGGTTGCTCTTCAGCCAGGCTCTCACCTTTGATCAGTGCTTCAGTTGAGTGGTGTGGTGTCTGTAGATGGAGGTGGAAGAGAGAGGAAGAGCATGGCAAAGTCTCTCCCTTTTATCATGTCCTTTCTTCCCTCTTGTCTTTGCCCCCCTGCTTCATCACAGTTCCAAACTGGCCAAAGGAAGGAGGGTGACTCACTCGAGAGTCTAACAGATTCTTTTCTTGCTGCCTAGGCCAGAGTCCTTTGTTCCTGTGAGGCTGGGCTGGGTTTGTCCCATACCCGCCCTGATGAGGTGTGAACTGCCTCTCTGTTCTTGGAGAGATTTTCCTGGGCTTGCTTTAAGCCCTGAGGATACATTTTCAGCTTCATAACGGTATACATGAAACTATAACCTATAACATTACTGTAACAATTACTATAACATCACTATAACAACCATGCTCAGTGCATCGTGAGCCTTCCAAAGACACCTGACATGACAAACTTTGCATTGGATCCCACACAATCATTTTACAAGGATGAACATTGGGGTGCTGGGTGTTCCCCCCGAGGTACAGAGAGTCACATGCATATAAAGTCTTTAAATTCCTGACCCTTAGCTTCCACTGTAATGAGAGGCCTGGACTTGACGTGATGCACATCCATCTTGTGTATGGACTTAGTAGAAATCGCAGCCACCTTGTATGCTCAGCCACCATAAGTTGGAATCAAAAACTAGAGTCAAGGGAATTCTGTGTTGCCTGGCGGTGGGTGAACCATGGGCTCGGGGAGCCTAGCCTCTGGCGTGGCCCACCCTTTCCACCTGAGGCCCCGCCCTTCCCGCTCCTTTCTCCTGACAAAGTCCAGAGACCCCCACGGCCGCCAGCCCCCCCAAGCCCATGGCCAACCAAGCACCTCCAGCCCCGGAGTGCTCGGTGGGCGGTGCAGTCTCAGAACACTGCGCAGGCGTAGGGTTGCTAACTTTCTATTTGAAGAAAACCGAACACCCTTGCCCTGCCCCCTGCCACGCCCCTTCTCTGAGGCCGCACCCCCCAGCTCACTCCACCCCCACTCCCTCAGTCGCTCGCTCTCCCCCACCCTTGCTCACTCACTCATTTTCACTGGCTGGGGGGAGGATGCGAGACTGCGGGCTCTGGGGTGGGGCTAGAGATGAGGGGTGTGGGGTGTAGGAGAGGGCTCTGGGCTGGGGTAGGAGTTGGGATGCGAGAGGGGGTGAGGGCTCCGTCTGGGGGTGTGGGCTCTGGAGTGGGGTCGGGGTTTGGGATGCAGAAGGGGGCTCAGGGCTGGGGCAGGAGGGGATTCGGGTTGTGGACTCCGGGCAGTGCTTATCTCAGGCAGCTCACGGGAAGCTGCCGACATCTCTCTCCGGCTCCTAGATGGAAGCGTGACCACGTGGCTCTGCACACTGCCCATGCCTGCAGGCGCTGCTCCCTCAGCTCCTATTGGCTGTGGTTCCTGGGGGCGAGGGCAGCGCACAAAGCCCCTGGGGCCGTCCCTCCACCTAGGAGCCAGAGGGAGATGTCGGCAGCTTCTCAGGAATTGCACAGAGCCAGGTAGGGAGCCTGCCTGCGCCGCCAACCAGACTTTTAATGGCCCGGTCAGCAGTGCTTACTGGAGCCGCCAGGGTCCCTTTTTGACTGGGTGTTCCAGTCGAAAACCAGACACCTGGCAACCCTAGGCAGGAGGGTGGGTGGCGCAGAGTGGGTGGCGCACACTCTCTCCCGCCCCCGGAGCACCGGGCAGGCTGGTGGGCGGCCCCACGCCCAGCCCCAGAGTGCCGGGCTGCGTGGCCCCAGCACCCCTAGCCCTGGAGCGCTGGGCGGTGCAGCCGCAACTCCAGGGCTCCCCCAAGCACTGGGCAGCCCCAGCTTTGAGCACTTCAAGTCCCAGTTTCCCTACCCCCCGTCCCAGCAGGCTCTCTGGAAGAGGAGCAGCCTCCCTGGGCTGGGGCCAAGGGCAAGCAGGAGGGAGCCTCAGGGCAGAGCATGGTCAGGGCCACAAGGGGCTGTTTGGGGAGGCACAGCCTTCCCCAGCCTATTATACCTGCCGCCATGTGGCCTTTGCTTAGACAGATAGAGACGTATCAGTTGCAGCATTACTAACAGGGATAGATTCAGTAAAATCACAGGTGATGGGAATGGAGGGGAGTATGGACAGCTAACGTTGAGTTTCTGCAAGTTTCTTACTGGATGTCTGTGTTAATTTCTTGTAAAAAGTTGCTTTTGTTGATGAGTAGAAATTATGAGGTTTTGCTGTTGCTAGGAATATTGTTGTAGCCCAATGGGTGTTAAGACTGGTTAGCATTATTGTATAGTTACGCTTCAATTAAAATAATTGGTTAAGGTATAAATAAGGACTCTCATTTTCACTATATAATGAAGGTCAGATGAGAGGCCTGTTGGAACCTAACTCTGGGACACAGCTCAAGACCAAAGCTGTCAGAACGCTTAACCCCTGCACAATCATACTGTGCAGAAGCTGGAGCCCCGTACAAGATAGGAAACTGACTAGCCATCAGAAGATGTCTGGCTGCTTTATTGGGAGTGGTGAGCATTAGATGCTTGGCGTGTGTATTCTGCTGATTAATTAATACATACATGTACATGCTTAAGGCTCATTCACTGGGAAAAGGTCCTGCTAACCTGTAGAAAGCTATTGGAATCCCAGGCCCAGGGAGGGTAGAGAATGGGAGCCCTAAATTAAGTAACATCACAACCACTCTTTTGGCTATCTTCTTTACCGGCTTGTATTCCTCATAACTTCCCACCATCCTTGCTTTCTGCCATTGCTTAAACATTTAGGGTATGTCTACACTACGAGGGTAGTTCGATTTCACTTAAATCGAATATGTGGAATCGATATTGCAAAGTCGAACGTGTGT
>NW_020699373.1:2362994-2403871 GCF_002925995.2 Terrapene triunguis
CCTATGTAGTGATGCACTCCCTGAAGACAAGAATCCATGTGTGATTGGTACCGTTTTTACATACTGGCTGGCCAACCCTGACCTTCTTGAATTGAAATCGGTCACTTTTCCTAATTGGACTGCCTACTATGGCTAATGAGCTCTATCTGCCCAGAACAATCTGGTTATAAGGTTCCAGACCACCCGCCTTTCACACTCCCATTTTTCAATTCAGAACACCTTTGCCAAGAGAAGGCAAGTGGTAGGAGTTTAGCTGTGAGAGGCTAATATATTTTGCTAGCTGCATGAGGCATTTTCTAGGGAGTGAGCGCTCCTCCTCAAACTCACTTTGACCGCTTGCTAGGAGGGTCTTTAATAAATCTGAAAAAACAAATTATGAAGTACTAGCTACCAAAGAGGCATTGCTGATGCTGCTTGTGTGACTCATCATAATAGGTAGCAGGAGGAGACCAGGAGATAACTTGTCAGAAAGGCTAGTGTATGCTGAATAGAATAGGAAAGATATAAAATTCTAAAGTGGTGGAAGGAAGTCTGGCAACAAAAATCTGTCTGAACTTAAAGCCTCTGCATATGACAAAAAAGTTTTTAATGTGGTTAAAATTTAATTTCATGGCTATACTGAGCTTCCAAATGGACTCAGAACATGAAATATAATTGTTGGTACGTAATACTTTATCTATGCTCCAACCTTTTCTCAACTGAAAGGTTTTATGCAGCTGATGATTCTGTGCCTGAAGATAAATGTAACTAAATAGCAACAGGGAGATCCTGGGTTTCATATTACTGGACTATAATATGTAGCTTTCTTATAACTTAATCTTTCCATTTACTGCCACAAGGATCTTAACAACCAAAAATAAAATGATTGCCCCTTCTTCATAGGTAGAAGCATAATATAGTCCCTCCCCTCCAAAATATAGAGAACTGTCTTAAATATAATATGCTTTCAGCTATATTTTCTATGGAAATATGCCTAAATGCATGATCTGAAATATTTTTAAACAGTTACATTCTTCAGGAATTTTTTACCTCAATTTAATTATAGGCTGAAAAAGTTTACCATGATCTGACATTTATTTTCCAAAAAGTCACATTAAATATATACTGACATATTGAAAAGATTATGGGTGAAATTCACCCATAATCTAGAAAGCTAACACAAGGCCTATGAAGGAATTAAATTTATAAATTATATTTAATCTGATAGTTGGATGATCTTTACTTGTGGTCTTAAAATATCATACCACCTTCTTGGACATGGCATGGCACAAATATTTTCCACCATGGCTCTGTATAACAAACTGTAACTTATCACTTCATTTCATATTTAATTAGTAGTTTTTATGCTGTAAGAGCCACATCCTGGTTTCATTTCAAATTGATGGGAGTTCTGCCTTTAACTTCAGTGGCACCAGGATTTGGTCTTTATGCAATATCACTCTCCTGTGGTAAGACTTACAAACTGCACTTTAAAAAAAATTGTTTTGATTTTTTTGCATTTAGCACAAAATACACTGCTTTTATCCTGGGGGGGGGGTGTTGTGGGTTTGTTTCTTTGGCTTGTTTTTTTGTTTGTTTTTGTTTTTAGAAGAGCGAACACACGTAACAGCAGGATACATTATGCTGACAAACACTTTTTTTACTTACTTATTTTTCTTCTGGCTGTCCAGGAGTAAATTTTATTTATACGCTTGCATAATTGTCTTTTTTTTAAAACAAAAATGGGGCGTGGGGAAGGATGAAAGCAAAAATAAGTGTTATGGCATTAAGGTTCAGATTCTATGTGCATTAAAATTAAGAAATTCAAACAGGGATGGGCTGCAAAACCCCACATCCCACGGAAGGGTGGCAAACGCATTCTGCAGCTGGGAGTGTGCCTCAGAGATCCAGACTTAGGAACGGCGGTGTAACCAATTAGTTCATTTTAGCATCCATTTAACATATTATGTGGGGTTATGGTCAATTCATATGCTATTCATCTATAATCCTACACAGTTTAAATCTATTTATCATACATTGATTATATGAGTATAGGATTGATAAGTATTTGAGTGGGGTGGGGGTGTGTGTGTGTGTATATATGTATTAAGTATATAAGTAAAGTGGCTGAAACGGAAGGATTACAGGCTGAGAAGTGTAAAACTTTAGCTTAACCATATTAGGCCATAGGTTTAAGAATGCTTGACATGAGTGGGTGACCAAGGAATAACCCTATGCCAGTAAGTTTACTGTAAAGATGCTCCACAGCTGATATTATGAAAAAGTAGATTGCAGTAGACCGCAATGTATTGTCCAAGACCACGAGACACCTGATTGTAACCTCTTTAAAAGTCTGTCCTGACTGCAGGGTACATGTTGTGTGTAGATGCTAATGAGAATAAAAGGAACTACAAACAATCTATGAAAAATGGGGCACCCCAATATTCATGGGGTGTGGAAGTACAGATAAAGACAAGAGGGTTAACACCTTCATGCATATGCATAAGGTGTTAGCTGTGGATAGAATTACAATATAAAAGAGGGTTCCATGGTTGGATAAAAGTGGAAAGACCTAAGGAATGATCCTACGGGAAACCCCAACAGGAACCATTCCTCTAGTGATGATCATCTATTGAGGGGTCCATAGTACCCTAGAATATCTTTCACAATGTGAGTATGACTACAGTTATAATTATTCTTCTTCCAGTGCTTGCTCATATTGATTCCAATTAGGTGTACGCGCGCTGCGTGCACAGCCGTTGGAGAAATTTTACCCTAGCAACACCCGGTGGGTCAGCTGTGGAGCCCCCTAGAATGGCGCCTTCATGGCGCTTGATATATACCCCAGCCGACCCAGCACCCAGGGCCGGCTCCAGGGTTTTGTCCGCCCCAAGCAGCCAAAACAACAACAAAAAAAGGCGCGATCGCGGTCTGTGGCGGCAATTCGGCGGGAGGTCCTTCGCTCCCAGGCGGAGTGAGGGACCGTCCACCGAATATCTGGTTCGTGCCGCCCCGTCTGGTTCCGACCGTTCGCCGAATTGCCACCAAATATCTGGACGTGCCACCCCTCTCCGGAGCGGCCGCCCCAAGCACCTGCTTGAGAAGCTGGTGCCTGGAGCTGGCCCTGCCAGCACCTCCTCAGTTCCTTCTTACCGCCCACAACAGTCGTTGGAATTGTGGAGTCCTGCTTCACTGTTCTCCACTCTCCCTAGCTGTAACGATGCTGGTCCTGGGGGGACCCAACTGAGAGTGCCAATTCAGGACAAATTGCTTAAAGCAGGGCAGTTACAGCCCAAGGCTGGGGTTTTTCCACCTCTAAGGCAAACCAAAGCAGCCAGACAAAGAGGACTTTGGTCTCACCCCACTAGCTAACCACAAGTCACACAAGCAATTCCCTTAGGCACTCCAGTTTCCCAGTATCACCACCAGTGCCATTTGTTATGGGGATGAATGATTATGAAAACCAATACCGCAGTAAAAGAAAAAAGGTTCTCCCGATCCCAAAGGACCAAGCCCCAGACCCAGGTCAATATACAAATCAGATCTTACCCACAAATCACGCTGTTGCCAATCCTTTAGAATCTAAAATCTAAAGGTTTATTCATAAAAGAAAAAGATATAGATGAGAGCTAGAATTGGTTAGATGAAATCAATTACATATAGTAATGGCAAAGTTCTTGGTTCAGGCTTGTAGCAGTGATAGAATAAACTGCAGGTTCAAATCAAGACTCTGCAGTACATCCAGAGCTGGGATGGGTCATCAGTCCTTTGTGTAGAGCTTCCGTTTGTAGCAAAGTCCCTCCAGAGGCAGGGCCGGCTCCAGGCGCAGGCTGCGGCGCTCGGGGGGGCTCCGGCGGCGCTCGGCGGGGGAAGGGGGGCGGGCTCCGGTGGCGCGGCGCTCGGCGGGGGGGTGGCGCGGGGCGCGGCGCTGGGGGGGGGGGGTCCAGGGGGGGGGCGCGGGGGGGGGGGGCTCGGGGGGCGCTTTTTTTTTTGCTGCTTGGGGCAGCAAAAAAGTTAGAGCCGGCCCTGTCCAGAGGTAAGAAGCAGGATTGAAGACAAGATGAAGGAGCTGCAGCAGCTTTTTGTAGTCTCTTGCCATGTGGCCTCTCCTTTGCGGCGCTGGTCATACTCGCAGCACTGCTCCAAGTCCCGACGCCGGTCCCGGTCACAGCACCACTCTGCCCACCAGTCGCCATCGAGGAGCAGATCCTGGACCTGATGCCACTCTCGATGCTGGTCATCGTCTCAGCCCAGCTCCCGATCCAGCTACCGTTCCAGGTCTCGGTATCGGTCCAGGTCCTGGCACTGCTCCCCAGCATCACGGCACCGTTACCCATCGTCTTGTCGATGTGACCTGGTGCAGATCCGCTCGCCACCACAGTGGCCCTCACGTTCCGCTTCTCGTTCTTCGGGATCGGAGGTGGGGTCGTGTTTCTCGAACCGTCGCCATTTGGACCATAGCTGCCTGGAGTCAGGGGTTGGGCCTTGGCAGGTGCAGGAGCAGGGTCCCGCTCAAGGGCCCACTCAATGGCCGTTCTGGATGCCCTGGGCGTACCACCAGGTCCAGGGTGCTCCGTCTGGGGCTTCTCAATCAGCCCCATCCCAGCCACGAGTGCCAGAGGCTACCGCCAGTCGGCCCGCCCCAGGGGGCATGGAGACTGTGGCAGCTTCTCTTCCCGCTACAGGACCTCCTCCAACACCAATTCCTGGTCCGGGCCCTGAGGTTGCTGGCACAGGACAACTGGCCCCGGCTCCGCAAGAGGCCCTATATGACCCTCTTCCCCCCGTGGCCGCCTCCTCCTCCTCACCTGACGAGGCAATAGCAGGCACTGCAGTCTCGGGTCCCCCTCCAATAGACCTCCATGCCCACCAGGACCTCCTGTGCAGGGTGGCACGGAACAGGAACCTGCAGGCAGAAGAGGTGGTAGAGGTGGAGGACCCCGTGGGGGATATTCTGTCTGCATAAGCTCCATCAAGGGTGGCCCTACCCCTTATTCGGACCGTCCAAACCACTGCCAGGACAATCTGGCAGACACCTGCGTCCATCCCCCCCAACTGCTACGGGAGTGGAGTGAAAATACTTTGTCCCATCGAAGGGGTATGATTATCTGTTCACCCACCCACAGCCCTGTTCGCTTGTGGTGGTGTCAGTGAATGAAAAAGAATGGCATGGCCAATAGGCCCCAGCGCCCAAATCAAAGGACGCCAAGCGCCTTGATTTGTTTGGGTGCAAAGTTTATTCCTCAGGGGGATTTCAGCTCAGGATCGTTAATCAGCAGGCGCTCCTGAGTCGTTACAATTGTAACTCCTGGAACTCCATGCTGAAGTTTAAGGAGTTAATACCTCCTGAGTCCAGAGAGGAGTTTGGGGCTTTAATGGAAGAGGGCAAAACAGTGGCACGAACTTCGTTGCAGGCCTCGCTGGACGCTGCGGTCTCCGCCGCACGTACTTTGTCCTCCGGGATCGCGATGAGGCATATCTCCTGGCTGCAAGCTTCCGGCCTGCCACCGGAACTTCAACAAACACTGCAGGAGCTCCCCTTTGATGGAGAGGGCCTGTTTTCGGAAAAGACCAATTCAAGGCTACAAAGCCTTAAGGACTCAAGGGTGATGATGAAGTCCCTGGGCATGCACACACCAGTTACCCAGTGGAAACCCTTCAAACCCCAGCAGCTGCAACAACGCTCCTATCCTCCTCCTCGGCTGAGGCAGGATTTCTATAGGAGGCAGGGGTGTAATGGCAGGAGGAAGTCCTCCAACCCGCAGTCTGGGCAAGGCCAGGGCCCATCCAAGCCTTTGTCAGGCTCAAAACAGGCCTTCTGAAGGAACGCCCGAGGACGATGTACCGGACCTCGTTCAGGATCCTACCCCACCTTTCTTGAATCGTTTATCCCATTTCCACCTTGCTTGGTCTCGCATAACCACGGACCGCTGGGTCCTCCGCACGGTGGAAGTGGGATACTCTCTCCAATTTTCTTCCTCCCCGCCCTCCCACCCTCCGTCCCTGTCCCTCTTCAGGGACCCTTCTCACGAGCAACTCCTTATTCAGGAGGTTCAGACACTCCTCGCCATGGGGGGCTATCGAGGAGGTCCCGAGGGAGCTAAGGGGCAGGGGGCTTTAGTCCCGATACTTCCTAATCCCCAAGGCAAAGGGCGAGCTTCGGCCCATTCTGGACCTGCGTGGACTCAACAAGTTCATGGTAAAGTTGAAGTTCCGCATGGTCTCCTTGGGCACCATTATACCTTCCCTGGAGACTGGTACGCCGCCCTCAACATGAAGGACGCGTATTTCCACATAGCGATTCATCTGGCGCACAGATGCTTCCTCCGCTTTGTGGTCAACCGCAAACACTATCAGTTCACAGCCCTTCCCTTCGGTCTATCCATGGCCCCCCGAATGTTCACCAAATGTATGGCGGTTGTTGTGGCCTTCCTTCGTCGACCGGCGGGAGCAGGTATACCCTTACCTCGACTGGCTTATCCGGGAACGCACCAGAGAACAGGTGCAGTCCCCCCTCCGCTTGGTCATGGACAAGTTTTGTCGGTTAGGCCTCCTTCTCAACGTGGCAAAGTCAACACTAGAACTGACCCAGAGAACAGAATTCATCGGGGCAGTTCTGGACTCCGTGCTGGCACAAGCCCTCCTGCCGGACGCTCATTTCCAGGCTATAGTGGGCCTTGTCCGGAGCCTTCAGAGATTCCCAACCTCGTCGGCAAGAAGTTGCCTGAGTCTTCTCGGCCACATGGCTTCCTGCACATACGTGACCAGGCATGCCAGACTTCAACTCTGCCCGTTACAAGCCTGGCTAGCATCAGTCTATCGGCCAGGTCGAGACAGCCTGAACTTGATGGTCACTGTCCTGGAGCGGGTCCTGGCCTCCCTCTGCTGGTGGCTAAATCCCCGGGTGGTATGCGAAGGAGTCCCTTTTTACAGCCCGCAGCCCTCCTTGTTCCTAGTCATGGATGCATCAGCCCTGGGATGGGGCGCCCACCTTGGGGACATTCAGATGCAGGGCCTATGGCCCCCGTCCGTGCTCTCCCTTCATATCAACTTCCGGGAGCTGATGGCAATGCATCCTGCCTGTCAAGCCTTCCAGGAGTGGCTGCAGGGTCAGTGTGTGACAGTTCTCACAGACAACACCACGGCCATGTTCTACATCAACAAACCTCTGTCAGGAGGCCATTCGACAATGGGAATTCTGCATAGCCCACTCCATTCACCTAGTAGCGTCTTTTCCCCAGGGGTCCAGAACACGCTGGCGGACCACCTGAGCAGGTCCTCCCACTCCCACGAGTGGTTGCTTCGACCAGATGTCATCCACCCCATCTTCCGAAGGTGGGGGTTTCCCCAGGTTGACGTGTATGCCTCCCACAGCAATCGGAAATGCCCGGCTTTCTGCTCCCTCCAAGGCCGCTTCCTGGGCTCTGTCACAGATGCCTTCCTGCTCCCGTGGACAGGTCGACTATTTTACACCTTTCCCCCATTTCCCCTTGTGCACAGGGTTCTGCTCAAAGTGCGCAGGGACAGGGCATGAGTGACTCTGGTGGCTCCGGCGTGGCCCAGACAGCATTGGTACACCACACTATTGGAGCTCTCTGTGGACGCTCCAGTCCCATTGCCTCTTCTTCCAGACCTGATTACTCAGGATCACTGTTGCCTCTGCCATCCCGACCTACAATCTCTCCACCTCACAGCATGGGTGCTGCGTGGCTAAACCCTTCAGAACTTCTCTGTTTGGAATCTGTACAACAAGTACTGATGGGTAGCAGGAAGCCCTCCACTCGGGCCACATATACGGCTAAGTGGAAGCGGTTTTTGCGCTGGTGCACTCAGCGCAACACACCCCCTCTCCAGGCGTCCGTGTCTCTCATTTTGGAGTATCTCCTGGACCTAAAACAGCAGGGCCTGGCGGCATCCTCTGTCAGAGTTCACCTTGTGGCCATCTTGGCTTTTCACCTGGGTGCGAATGGCCGCTCTGTCTTCGCCAATCCCATGGTTGGCAGATTCCTCAAGGGTCTGGACCGTCTCTATCCACAGGTTTGACAGCCAGTCCCCACATGGGACTTTAACCTGGTCCTCTCCAGACTCATGGGGCCCTCGTTTGAGTCGCTGGCCACCTGCTTCCTCCTCTACCTCTCCTGGAAAATGACTTTCCTTGTTGCTATCATGTCGGCGCAGCGTGTCTCCGAGCTCAGAGCCCTTACCTCGGAACCACCCTACACGATCTTCCATAAAGATAAGGTGCAGCTTTGGCCTCACCCGGTCTTTCTCCCCAAGGTAGTATCAGCCTTCCATATCAGCCAGGACATTTTTCTCCTGGTTTTTTATTCAAAACAGCACGCCAGTCGCCAGGAACAGCGGCTGCACTCCCTCGATGTCCGTAGGGCCCTTGCCGTCTACACTGAGCATACAAAGCCATTCAGGAAGATGACCCAGTTCTTCGTTGTGGTGGTGGACCGGATGAAAGGCCTCCCTGCCTCCTCTCAGCAGATCTCTTCATGGATCACGTCCTGCATCCACCCGCACTTGCTATGATCAGGCCAGTGTACCGCCCCTCCCCTCACTGCTAACTCCAAGGGCCCTGGGCTCGTCGTCGGCTTTTCTGGCCCAGGTGCCGATCCAGGAGATCTGCAGAGCCGCAACTTGGTAGAGCGGTCCTACAATCCACGTTGCTTCACTCCGACCCCACCGCCTAGGTAAGGCTTGGGAGTCACCTAATTGGAATCGATATGAGCAAGCACTCGAAGAAAAAAGTTACTCACCTTTGTAACTGTTGTTCTCCGAGATGTGTTGCTCATATCCATTCCAAACCTGCCCCCCTTCCCCTGTCGGAGTAGCCGACAAGAAGGAACTGAGGAGGTGCTGGGTCGGCTGGGGTATATATCGAGCGCCATGAAGGCGCCACTCCAGGGGGCTCCACAGCCGGCCCACCAGGTGTTGCTAGGGTAAAAATTCTCCGATGGCCGTGCACGCGGCATGTGCATACCTAATTGGAATGGATATGAGCAACACATCTCGAAGAACAACAGTTACAAAGGTGAGTAACCGTTTTTTGCATGGGTTTTTTGTAGGATTTCTATATGCATGGGTAATTGTAACTTATTACTTTAATAAAACTTGTAGTACAGACAAGACTTTGTTCTTGTGATTGTGTCTGCAGTCATTATCCTTGGACTTTGTGTGTTCCTAGAGTCTCCAAATTTGAGAAAAGCACTAGAGGCAATTTCACTCTGTTGAGTTTGAAATTGTAGCAACCGGAGCCGAACCAATGATGATGTAATACAACATCACTAAATTCACTTTGTAGCCTTTTATTTTATTTAATGACCTGGCTTTACCCAGATCCAGGGGGCTTAGAAACACATGGTATCTAGCTGTTGCGTCCACTCACAACAGACGTGTTGCCCCGGGGAGGGGAACTGGTCCAGGTTGTGATGGTGTCACTTACAGAAATATTTCAATTGCCCACTCAGAAATGGATTGCAATCTAACATGCTATTTATTTTTAATGTATGTTTTCCTATTCAGCACAAAACCTGCCACATCCAGCTAGGCTTCTTTGATGCTTTTTTAAAAAGAGAGGCAAGGGATGTGTCTTACTTACAACTTTAACTCCTCTATTGAAGGAAAGTGTTGACCCATATGCAGGAAAATCCACAAGGGCCAGGAAATTATGAACGTCAATTCACGCAGACTTATAGGGGAGAGGAAAGATGGCCTAGTGTTTAGCGCATTAGCCTGGGACTTTGAAAACCTGGATTCAAGTCCCTGCTCTGCAACACATTTCCTATGTCATGTTGGGCTCTCTGTGCCTTGGTTCCCCTTCTGTTAGTTCTTCCCTATTGTGCCCACTTATCTCACAAGGATGTTGTGAGGATAAATGTATTAAAGCTTGTGAAGTGATCAGATACTATGGTATCATGATGAGAGCCAAAAGTACCTAAGATTGCTGTCTTTGGAATGGGGCAGAGGCTGAGATCCAGTTCTGCAGGTGTTATGAAATAGGAGCATGTTTTGCAATTATTGTGGAAGGCAGCAATCCATTGCATGTATTATAATTATATACTGACTGTACTGTTCTTTAGCTTTAAAGTTGTGATTCTAATTGCACGTTTGTAGCCTTATCTAGAGGTATGGGTTACTTTAACCCATCCCACCCCAACGTTCGGGTTTACGCCTATTTTAATTTGTGAGGATTCAGCCACAAGATTCTCTACAGTAAAGAAGTTACAAATAGAGAGGGGACCCCATGGTGTACAACAGGGACAACAAAGTGGTCTTTTTGTAATAATTACTTTTGTTAGCCAACCAAACCATACACACACAGCAATCTGGTAAAGGAGAAAGAACACAATATGAAATGTCTAGCATTTCCATTACTGTCACGGAGTATGGGGGACTCAGGGCCCTGCACCCCCGGCTTCCTGCGATTCACCATGACTCTCAGCCAGCCAGTAAAGCAGAAGGTTTATTTAGACGACAGGAATACAGTCCAAGACAGGTCTTGCAGGCACAGACAACAGGACCCCCCTCAGTTAGGTCCATCTTGGGGTCCCAGGGCGCCCTAGCCCCCTTGGGAGGTCAGAGCCCCGTCTGCCTCCCAGCCACATCACCAGCCCGCTCCTGAAACTCTCCCTTCAGCAACCCCTCCCACAGCCTTTGTTCAGTTTCCCGGGCAAAGGTGACACGTGGCCTCTAACTCCTTCCTGGGTTCTCATGTTACATGCTCAGGTATTCTCCATCAGTCAGTCTCCCATCCCCCAATGCAGACTATCCTAGCCACACTCCCCTGTCAGCATTCAAAGACCACATTAAGAACAGTCCCAGTTCGTCACACTCACACTGTCCCTTGCAGATAAAACCAAAGTGTCAGTTATCTTCATTCTCACCATCATTACCAGTGCTCATCATCCTACAGCCCCCTGGCACACAGGCCAGGAGACAACTTTTATAATGTGTTATGCTGACGCCCTATGGGTTCATACATATTTAGGAAGGCTTCAACCCCTTTTTCTTACTTGAACTTCCACACCCATAAGAACAGCCATACTGGTTCAAACCAAAGGTCCATCTAGCCCAGTATCCTGTCTTCCGATAGTGGCCAATGCCAGGTGCCCCAGAGGGAATGAACAGAACAGGTAATAACCAAGTGATCCATCCCCTGTCACCCATTCCCAGCTTCTGGCAAACAGAGGCTAGGGACACCATCTCTGTCCATCCTGGGTAATAGCCATTGATGGACCTAACCTTCATGAACTTATCTTAGGGTTACCCTATTTCAACACTGAAAAAAGAGGACACTCCATGGGGGCCCCGGCCCCGCCTCAACTCCGCCCCCGGCGGCAAACCGTGAAGCCGGTAGCGCTCGGGCAAAAGACGCTCGGGGGACCCCCGAGTGTGAGTGGCTGCAGCAAAACTAACAACTCCTCTGATCTGCGGGGGCACAGAGGCGGCGGGCGGCATCCGAGTGCGCAGCCGCCTCCTCCCCGGGCTCCGGCTGCTGCTGCGCTGGGGAAGTTGCTTCGGCCCTGGCATGTGATGGAGAGCGGCGGGAATCGGGAAAGTTGGAGCCCAGGGAGGAGGCGGCTGCGTGCTAGGATGCCGCCCACCACCTCTGTGCCCCGGCAGATCGGCAGATCACGGGAGTTGTAAGTTTTGCTGCAGCCACTCGCACTCGGGGTCCCCTTACCATGCCTCCCTATTTTCCCGGACATGTTCAGCTTTTTGGAAACTCCTCCCGGATGGGGATTTGAGGACCAAAAAGCCGGACATGTCCGGGAAAATCTGGACGTATGGTAACCCTAATGTATCTAATTCTTTTTTTAACCCTATTATAGTCTTGGCCTTCACAACATCCTCTGGCAAGGAGTTCTACAGGTTGACTGTGGGTTGTGTGAAAAAATACTTGCTTTTGTTTGTTTTAAACCTGCTGCCTATTAATCTCATTTGGTGACCCCTGGTTCTTGTGTTATGAGAAGGAGTAAATAACACTTCCTTATTTACTTTCTCCACAGCAGTTACAATTTTATAGACTTCTAGCATATCCCCCTTTTAGTCATCTCTTTTCCAAGGTGAAAAGCCCCAGTCGTATTAATCGCTCCTCACATGGCAGCCGTTCCATACCCCTAATAATTTTTGTTGCCCTATTCTGAACCTTTTCCAATACCAATATATCTTTTTTGAGATGGGGTGACCACATCTGTACGCAGTATTCAAGATGTGGGCATATCATGGATTTATATAGAGGCAATATGATATTTTCTGTCTTATTATCTATCCCTTTCTTAATGATTCCTTACATTCTGTTTGCTTTTTTGACTGCTGCTGCACATTGAGTGGATGTTTTCAGAGAACTATCCACGACTCCAAGATCTCTTACTTGAGAGGTAACAGGTAATTTAGACCCCATCATTTTATACGTATAGTTGGGATTATGTTTTCCAATGTGCATTACTTTGCATTTATCAACATTGAATTTGATCTGCAATTTTGTTGCCCAGGCACCCAGTTTTGTGAGTCACCCACTACTTTTTAGGTGCCCCAGTTTTCATAGGTTCTTATTAGCTCCCTTTATACTCTTAACATTTACATCACTCAATCACCATAACAACTTGTGGCTAGCACATTGTTGACACCCTATGTTTGCAAAATACGCTAAATGACTTTAACTGGTACACTGCAATATGTATTTAGCAGTTAACATTTCTATTCCTGTAACTGACATAGGATCACTTCTGTCATGCTACTTCTGTCAGATGCTCTTTAGGCCTGAGGCCTTGTTTGGCTCAGCTAAATATCTTATAAGCCTGAGGCCTGTAGGCCCAGTATTACAACTTTAATTCTTATTTTTCACCTTTATGCCTAACTATACCTGTTAACTTTTATCCTTGGCTACAAACAGGAAATTCAGATTTCACTCTTCGATTGGGTGTATGCATCCAAGTTGGATCTTGGTATGGAGTCTCATAACATATAAGCAGTAATACAAAACACATATATGTGTTTAAGATCACAGAAATAGGAGCAGTTCCTTCTGTGTTTTTCTGCAGCACACCAGACTGAAATTCTACAGCAAGTCTTCCTGTTTTCTCTTGTAGACAGTACTGAATTCTGTGGCAAGAAGAAACAAGTAGGAAATATTAAAATTAATGATAAATCTTGTTTGTTTTATTAAAGACCTTTCTGTGAATATTGTTCTATGAATTTTATTATAAAACTCGGAATTATGCTACAGAATTCAGTCTGTTGCTAAAGAACGTGGGGAGCAGCAGCTCGAAGGAGGATAGTACTTGCATTCCTCCTAGCTGTTGGCAGAGGTCAGTGTGGGGTTCAACTCTCTTCTGCCCAGGAGCAGGGCCGGGGCAACCCATTAGGCGACCTAGGCAGTCGCCTAGGGCGCTACAATTTGGGGGGCGGCGACCATGGCGGTATTTCAGCGGCGGGACCTTCTGCCACCTCTGTGGGGGGCAGCATTTCGGGGTGGGACCTTCCGCTGCCTAGGGCGGCAGAAAAGCTGGCGGTGCTCCTGCCCAGGAGGGGACTTTCTCTTTCTATTCTTCTCCCTGCCTTATCATCCTGCAAAGGGGTAGGTTCAGCAGCTTCTCTTTCCCACTCTCTCTCTTTGTATGGTCCCTCAGGAGTGACAGTTGTGCCCACATCTTCTCTCTTCCTGCAGCTTCTCATTGAGGCATTGAATCATTTTCAGCCCAAATCATCTGCCATTACTTCCACCTTTTACAGAACACCTCAGAGATGGAGGACATGATATTTCAGCACACCACAGGAGCTAAAGCAATCCTATAGTTCCATTAAGATGCTTAGTTCCGTCCATCTAGAATTACTCTCTCAAGTTGTTGTAAAGTTAGGTCTCTTTTCCCCCTTTACTCATTTGAGCTTGTCCATTTTGTGTTTTGCAAATGACTAAATCATATTTACTTCAAACATTCCTTCCTGAAGCCTCTTGCTTCCACTAATTACAGGTGACATGCTTTCAAGAGCACCTCTATGAATCTCCTTCACATTCCATGTTTAACAAGCAACCAGGCCCCTCTCATCACGGCTCTGAGTTAGACAATAGCACACTGCTGGTATCGACCCAGGATGTTAATAATCTTTACTTCCTATCATATTGCACCTATGCCAGATGTATCACAAGTTTTATGGATTTAATATTTACTGACCTAAATAGAATTAGAAATATATAACAGGGACAGTAAGGATGCCAGAAGTAGGGAAAATGAAGTGTAGGTAAGGGGGGGGGGGGAAGGGTTTTCAGCAGATACTTGAAAAGAGATGAAGAGCTGATAAGGCAGAAAGAGAAAAATACAAGAAGCCTGTTGCAGTTGGTAGGAATTGCATAGGGGAGGCAAGTGATAACTGAATTAGGCGTGGTGGTGGGATGTATATACCCTATCCCTAATTGAACCTAGAAGAGGTTGAACCCCTTTACTTGTTGGAGAGGTAAAGCCTCTTCCAGAGAGAGGTGTCAGCCTGGAGAAAGGAGTAAACAGGTGGAGCCCATTATGCAGTTGTGAGGTGGAGTCTACAGTTGTGTTGCCTCAGCTCAAAAATCATAAGAAGTGATGAGATTGTTATAGTGAGGAATTCTGAATGGACAAAATCTCTCCCCTTCCTGTTTGGTTGGGAACTAGGGAGCAGGGTTCCTGAAGTAAAGAACTAGTTCAGAGTCAGTGAAGAAAATCTCTGAAACTTACTTCCTTGCTCTTCAAAGAAATGTGCCAGATGGAAGCTGTGAATCAACTTTTTTTTTTTTTTAAATCTGGGCTAGGCTGAAGGAAGTTGGCCTGTTTCTTTTATCACTGGGACTGTGCTGAGGGAAGCCAGAACTGGAAAGGGGTGGTGGCCGCAAATCAGTTTGGGCAGCTGTTCCTTTATTGAGAGAGATCGAGATCATATTGGTACAGTCCGTAAATTGGAATGTGAAATGGAAGAGAAGTCAGTAGTGTTCTTTGAGGATGGAATTATATGTTTGCATTGTTTCAAATGCATGAGAAGGTGGGAAGTAGCAGTCTGTGTTTCTGGAGAGCCAGGACTTGGGAATCCATAGTGTATGGAGTTGAAATAGTCAAAGCAAGGAGACTTCTGGTTTTGCCTAAAAGTTTGGTAGGTACTTATATGGAAGAGAGTTCCAGTAGACAGAGGCAAAGCAGCATTATAAATGGCTAATGAAGAAATAATTATCAGTATATTTACAGATGTAGGAGAAGCAAGTTCAGGGTCAAGAATAAACTCCAAGATTATGGACAATGGAGGCAACTTAAGAGATTGAGTTGTACTCTTGTATTAAAGAAGCACCTCTATGTTAGAGACTCTTACTGTATCTGAAGAAAGTGGAGACAAAACTATAAGTTTATTTGGTCACTGTGAGCAGGGAGTGTCATTAAAGGGGTGAAAAAGATATGGACAGCTGAATATCAGCATAAGAGTGGTGGTTAACCTTACAGGAAAAGGTAATGACCAGTTGGAAGAAGATATGGTACACAGAAGAGAGCAGAGGGTTAAGAATGCAACTTGTGTTTTAGTTCCTAGAGAAGGTGTCATGGTGAACAAGAGGAACCACCACCACAGCTGGGGGGGGGGGTGAAAAAGAGACAGACTTGTTATTTGTGAAACTATTTTCGGTAATTATAGATGCCTTCACAGCTATGGAGACTTTTAGGAAGCTCAATGGCCAATAGTGATTAAGGCTGCACTGAGGTCAACAAAAGCTGTTGAGACTTATTTATATTTATAAAAATGCATTCCTGCAGTCTCAGATTACATCACTAATTTCAATAAGTGACAACGTGGTTTCTGAGCTATTGTCATGATACTATACTCCTTTAGAGATGGGCAGTACTGAAAGGCGTCTCCTTCAATAAATCTTCACAGAATAATTGATATATCAGTCCCTTCTATGGGTGCCCTCACAGGGGCAGATATAGAAAAGAAGCTGCATGCTTCCTCAGACGCACCAGTGAACCCCGAGCCCAATCTTGCAATAACTGATCTGAGTCCAGCTGTTGAAGACTGGGTTCTCAGGAGGAAGGAATCAGACCTATACAACAGAAATGGTAGGTGTTTCAGTGTGCATACCTGACAAACAGAGTCCTTGAAAGAACCAAATCATCAACTTTAAAATGTCATAGGTCTAATTTCCCATGACCATGAAACTTGTGTAGCCACTTATACAACTGTAAAGTGAGTAAAATGGGATCACTCGTGTGAGTGGAGATAAGAGGTCTTGGTCCATGACTAGGAGGCTGAGACTGTGTATGGTGTCTGAAATGTGCCAACAGGAAAGTGCCTGTTGCAGCTATACAGGCCTCCACTGAAACAGACACTAGATTAACCTCACTACATACTGAGGTATAAGTGGGAGTTCATTAGAAGCCTCTCAAGAAAACAGACCCATGCAGCCTACCCCCACCAAGAACTACACAATGTGTCCTCTACTCACAGCTGTTTTGAAAAGAGCAAAGGGATTATGCAACAGGGAGTAAAAGCTCTTCCCAAACTAAGGTTTACCAAAATTATCATGGAAATTTCTAGATTCCAAAATTATAGGCACCTTAGAAATATTTTGTTAAACCATACATAAAACTTCTTGAGCAAATAAAACTGAGAGGGAACCTGATAACAGTCTTCAAGTATGTTAGGGGCTGTTAAAAAGAGTACAGTGATTGTTCTCCATTTCCACTGAAAGTAGGACAAGAAGAAATTTACTGCATTTGCAGCAAGGAAGATTTAGGTTAGATATTAGGAAAAACTTTCTAGCTATAAGGATAGTTCAGAAACGTAATAGGCTTCCAAGGGAGGTTGTGAAATCCCCATCACTGGAACAGATTAGACAAACACCTGTCGGGCCTGGTCTAGGTATACTTGGTCCTGCTTCATTTCAGGGGACTTGACTAGATGACCTCTCAATCTCCCTTCCGGTCCTACATTTCTATGATTCTATAACTTACCCAACAGGCTGCCCTTTGGCTTTGGCTTGACTAGTATAAAATTTAATTCCCAGAGTGAACTTACTGAGAACCTAGGAACCATGATATGATTCTGGGCACCTTTGAAATATTTTTCATGTATGTATGTTCTAGCATCAGAAAACCTATTTTTGGAAGTGGATGATTTTCAGTTACAGCCAAATGTGTAGCCACTTCACTCTTCCTTGAACAGATGAAAAGTACTTTATAAAACAATCTGAACTAAGTTGGTGCTGTTTTCTTTTGGACAAAATACTATAGTTGGCAGGCAGGAGCACCCTGGTGTTGGCTGAGGGGATAACATGACCTAGCCCATCCACCTGAAACTGCTCCAGCGTAGTGGTACCCCTTTGGGGAGGTCGGAAGTAGCCCCAGAAATGGACAGTGCTCCCTACAAAGCGATACTTTTATTGAAGTAGGGCAAGTGCTCAGCCCACATCAGGGGATAATACCAGGGAGAAACCATACAGGAAGTTACAAATGCACATTCCCTAAAAGTAATAGTGTTCTTCTTTGTGTAGTGTCCCTATGGATGCTTCCCTGTAGGCGTGTCTGCATCCCTGTGCTGCTGATCGGAGAACTTCAATTTTTAGCTTCCTTTGAAACCTCTTTTTTTCTTTTCCTCATTCTTCTTTTCTACTACGCTGTTGCCTAAAAAAAAAAAAGGGAAGGAAGGAAGGATTTCATTCTTTTGTCAACCACTGGTGCGGGGGAGGGACTCCCCTGGACAAGGGTATGCCCAGCTCTCCGGGATTTAAGAAGTGCTGCACTTGCAGTGAGGCAATCCCTGTTGTGGAAAAGCATTCCAAGAGCATCTGCTGCCTCAGCAAGGGCCACATCCAACAGAAGTGTTCCCTCTGCCTGCAGCTCCAGCCAAGATCCCGCAAAGACAGAGAGCTTTGGCAAAAATCGTCTTTATGCAGGCAGCGTTCTGACCCCAACTTTCTGGTGGGTGTGAGTCTTCCCCTCAGCCTTCAACTTTGAAGAATAGTGGGTCAAAGAAACAGACTGAGGACTCCTCCCACAAGTCAAAAAATAGAGCGGGAAGTCCCCTCAGCGAGTCCAGGAATAGCAGTAAGTGATCGCCATCTACCTTGGTATCCTCAGCACCGCCAGACCTGGGACCACAATCTGGCACCCATGCCCCACAGTGACCATCAGTATCTGGTGCCACTGATGGACCCAGACCCTTTGGGCATGGGCTCCTAATCTTCAGTACCGATAGGGCAAACACCCTAAGGAGACGCTCCTGGTACGCAAATTCACATTGGTATTGCCAGTGACAATAGCCCACTCAGCACTGGAAAGATTGGTACAAATGAGGACTTCATCCTCCCCAGCACGGCCACCACGACGATTAGGATTGGTGGAATTCCATCAGGCCAGTGACCTGGCCATGACGGAGACATCCAATTCTCCGCCCCTCAGTACCAAGATCGTGGCACCGAGCCTTGGCTGGGCATGGGGCATTTCCTCGCAATCATGCCATGCCCCCCCACTGTTAAGTGAGGGGTCAGATAGTGAGCCTGAGGAGGTTTCACAGTACTCCTTCCAAGTGCCATATGGAACCCACTATCAACAGGGTCCAGGAATGTACCAGCAGATGGCACCTCCACCATCTTGGTACAGCCATCCATGGGCACCTCCACCAGGCGCTATGCCACCGCAATGACCATACTGGGACCCTTGGGTGGCACACCGACAGCCTGCCTCGCGAGCTTCAAGCATCACCTAACAACCCTCCAGGCACGCTCCTTCAGCCACAGCATCGAGGGCCTCAGAGCCTCAGGAAACAGACAACAAGCCCTCACCCCCATTCATGGCAGACAACTTTTGTCTGTTCCAGGAGCTGGCAAAAAGAGTAGTGTATACCCTCCACATACCACTGGAGGAGGTCAAAGACACACCACCAGTGCATTGACAACCTCCACTCTTTGACCGCCTCAAAACTCACCCTCCCAATCAACAAGGCCATCTTAGACCCAGCTACACTGGTGTGGCAAACTCCGGCATTGGTAGCCCAACATGCAAGCATGCAGACAAGAAATATTATGTCCTCGCCAATGAATCAGAGTTCCTTTTCTCCCACCCACCTCCCAATTCCATCATGGTGGATGCTGTAAACTCTTGAGGCTGACAACATCATTCCAGGGCAAAGCCCTATGACAGGGACTGGAAGCGCCTCTATCTCTTTGGCAGGAAGGCGTATTCCTCGGCCGCCTTACAATTTCATATTGCCAATTACCAGGTGCTCACAGCAAAATACAATTACACAAAGTACAATAAACTTTATTGACTTTATTGATAAGCAGCCGGAGAGGTGAGAATCCTTCAAGGCCATCTTTCGGGAGGGTCAGCTGGTGGCAAAAACATCACTACGGTTGGCCCTTGAGGCCACTAAATCTTCAGCTGTCTTAGACAACAAAACTTGGAAGGTGTTGAAAATGTCACTCTTCACTTTGAGAGGAGTGTTTTTGATGATTATGTTAATATCTTTAGCTGTCTTTTTCTAGGTGCAACATGTTGAAAATTACTTTTGGTATTAATTTGGATTTTTGTGGATTGGCTATAGTACAGATATGAGAGATATTATGGATACTTGGAATCTCAAAATACTACTGTATCAACTTTATAAATGTTGTATGTATAATTGTGAGCTAGGGATTGTATTATTGCTCCATGGAGGAGTTACAGGAGTTTCCTACAGGAACTAAAATCACTGGGGGAGGGTAATAACCCATTTGAGGAAGCCTAACAACCTAGGCAAATTGATGTATTAGTTTGACCTGGTTAAAGAAGGCTATCAAACAAAGAACAACGAACCTGACGTAGGGAGTGAGGTCACTCTCACTTGACCCAAGAATGGAATGACACTGTGGCCAAGGAGGATAGAGCCTGAGGAAAGGGTTTGAAATACTTTGTCAAAGATGAATGACTGCCTGTAAGTTAACACTTGTATAAGACTATCAAACAGCTAACAGGAAGCTTTAACAGTACTGGAGGCCCTATTCAAAAGGCACATGGAAAGACTCTTAATACAGAGAAGAACAAAGGAAAAGATGGGCAGAACATTTTCAGGCTCTTTTAAATAGCCCAAGCAAACTATTATAAATATGTGATGCAGGCCTACACTGGAGCTTGATATTGATTTAGGAGATATTATAGTGGAAGAAGTTATTAAAACTATCAGTAAACTGAAAACTTGAAAAGCAGATGGAGAGGATAACATTATTGGAGAGATGCTTAAAGCAAGTGACAAAACAATCCTCCAGACTTTCCTTGTTTTTGGATAGAACATGGAATGGAGAAAAGAACCCAACCCACTGGAAGGGAGGCCTTATTGTAAAATAGCCAAAGAAGGGTGACCTTACCAACTGCAATAACTGGAGAGGAAACAAATTACTCTTAATGCCTGGGAAAATCATGTGCATGATCATCTTGGAATGTATCAAGAAACAAATAGACTTGCAACGCAGAGAGAAACAAGCAGGATTTAGACCACAGATCATTTGCAGACCATACTGTTGTTCTCAGGCCCATTATAGAACAAAGTGTGAAGCACAAAATTGTTTGAGAATGCAACTAGTGGGAGATTAAAGTTAGCATCCTAAGTGGATCAGAGGCGGGAGCTGAGGTTTTGATAGCAAACGAGACAGGCTGGGCAGGAGCTGAGACAGGCCTTGGCAGTGAACAGAAGCAGCTCCGTTTGATGAGCTACTAAAGGGGGAAGCAGGTGGAGGGATACAAAGCGACAATGACCAAGGCAGCAGCACGCTGACGCGAGACGAG
Organism: Terrapene triunguis; assembly: GCF_002925995.2. Lineage (NCBI taxonomy): Eukaryota > Metazoa > Chordata > Testudines > Emydidae > Terrapene > Terrapene triunguis. The sequence continues at coordinate 2,383,748 of NW_020699373.1, forward strand.
CAGGCCAAGGCTGCATTTGTCAAAGCCAGAGCAGAGGAAATGGCAGTGGCTGAGCTGCAAAATGATGACAGCAGTATTCTGGGCTTGCCCATAGCGGGCAAACACCCTCACTTCAGCCAGGGGTGGCTCTGGCGCACCTAGCTCCAGCAGCACCCTAGCTGCTGCCAAGCCGCTCTACGCTGAGCCTGAGGCCAGCCCCACTTCTCCTGACAAAGGCCATACTCAGCGCCGCCTTCAGATCGCGCATGCGCACTGACTTGCCCGCCCGGGGGCAAGCCCCCAGACTGCGCATGCGCCTTAGATTCGCACTCCGTCCCACAAGAAGTCGCTGTCTAATGACGGCATCTCAGCTGGCATCCAAAACAACCAGCGCACTATTTCGCGGCCGCCACTTCCATTACGCATGCGCGTTGGATGGGGGAGGGGGGGCTCCTCTCTTTCTCTCGCCCCTTCCCAACCTGCCCGGGGGGGGGCCGAGCCGATCCCCTCCGCGGCCATTAACTGACAGCGCTGCTGGCTCCAGCCGTCGCCGCCTCCCCGCCCGCAGCCATGTCCCTCCGCGGGTAGAGGGGAGGGGGACAGGACGCCCGGCCGGTCCCCGCCGCTGCCGGAGCGCAGACACGGGCCCCAGAGGCAGCTGCAGGCGGAGACAGGCCTCCGCTCCGGCCGCCGACGCGCACCCAGGCCCCGCAGCCTGGCCGAGGCGCCGAGCGACTAGCGGCTGAGGAGCGGGGGCCCCAGCCGGGCTTGGCTGCGGCGTCTGGGCCGGGCACGGAGAGCGGCCGCTTCCCCAGCTCCCGTGGGAGGTGACCCAGAGCCTGGGAGCGGGGCAGCAGCAGCTGCCCGGCCCAGGGAAGAGCTGGGCAGGCTCGGCTGTCTCGCCGGCCCAAGGTAGGGTCAGCCCGGCCAGACCCGAGCGGCGGCTGGCGGGGGCAGGTTCCCTTTCCCGCCTAGCTGGCTGGGGGAAGACCGAGCCGCGGCGGCGGGAGGCCGATACGGCAGGAGACATGCCCGGGTATGTGCCATAGCCTCCTTGTTACCCGGGAGAGGGGAGGCCAGAGACCCCTCTGCGGGCGGCGGAACCAGGCACAAAGAGCAAAAGCGGCTGCCTTGGCGCTTCCTAGGGCGGGCGGAGACCCCGGCAGGGAGGGAGGCTGGTGCGGGTACAGACCGCGGCAACTTCTCGGTGACTGTGAATGGGAGACAGCCGGAAGCAGGCAGCACCTTCCCTCCGACTGGCACAGAGCCGGACTGAGCTGTGTGTCCGTACACCGGGGAGCCCGGCCGCTCGCCGAGTGACTGGCCTCAGGGGGCTCTGGCTGATGCTGAGGAGCCCGTCCCCAGGCTCGGTCGCTGGCGGGTAGCAGCGGAGCCCGGACCCAGCGTGCGTGGGGTGCATGAGCCTGGCGCAGCCCGAGGGGGACATGGAGTCTCCGGCCGCCGGAGAAACTTCAGACGCTCCAGCTCTAGTCGGCGGCCCGCCAGAGGAGGAAGAGCCGCAGCCGGAGGAGGAGAATGCGGGGGACAGCAGCCCTCGCTGCCGCTGGCAGCAGAACCTGAGCCCGGAGCTCCAGCAGGGTTACCGGATCCTGTGCGAGTTTCTGCTGGAGAAGCACCGGCCACTGACGGCTCCTTTTCTGAAGCCCCTCGGAGATCAGGCCGCTGTCGCGGAGGAAGGAGGAGCCGCCTCCCTGGCAGGTCGCAGCGGCAGCGACTCTGTTGCACAGCAAGCGGCCGGGATGTGGCTGCTGAAGATGGAAGAAAAATTTTCCAGTGGACAATACACTGGAATCACGGATTTCGTGGCCGATTTTCGGCTAATGCTTGAGACGTGTTATCGGCTGCACGGGGTGGATCACTGGCTCTCCAAACAGGCCCAGAAGCTGGAGATGATGCTGGAACAAAAGCTGGCGTTGCTGTCCCGGTAAGTGTAGCGGACACCTGTCTGTCTCCCTGAGACACTGAAGAGATTCTGACAGGTCCAAATATGTGGGTTAGGGGCACACTCCTACGGGGGAACCTTATAGGGTTTGAGGACTCACTCCTGGCAAAAGCCACTTTCTGCCTCACTTTCCTTAAATTGTTCGTTTTGTGAATGTGCAGACCCAAATATGTAATGAAAACCACATGCACACTAGGGCTCAACTTTGTGCTTAGGGAACTCGTTTCTGAAGGAGGGCTTGAGCCCAAGCCTCCCACCTTTAATGACAGCTAAAAAATGTATTTGTTTATTTTAATATTGCCTCTAAGCTACTTCCTCTTGAATATTTGATACTGGTAGAACCAAGTAAGAGGGCATAGCCAATGGAGAAACTCCTTTTGAAAGGAGAGCTTTACTGCTAGAGGTAGATTATGCATCTTTTAGTTTTGTTTGGCACTTATGCAGTGATAAGCATTCTAATGTTATTTTACTTACAGATATATCTAAAGGTCCAGATCCATAAATCCCCAATGTTAGGCACCACTACGAGCCACGAACGCCCCGCCCGGCAGCTGTCTAATGTGATAGGCACCTAAACTCTCTCAGCGCCTAAATTACTGCTATAAAAATTCCATGGGTGGTGCGTGAGCCAACTTTGGGGGAGGCTAGTCCCTGGCCCCGCCCCTTCTGCCTGAGGCCCCTTCGGTCCCTGCTCCTTCTGCTCCCACCGGAACCCCAAGCCCCTCCCTGTGCCTGCCAGCCGTGCTGCCCCAGTCCTGTCCTGGCCTGCCCGAGCGCCCCCAGCCCCCGAGCGCCACTCAAGCACAGGGCGGGCAGCCGCAGAGCCTCCAGCCCTGCCGGGTTACTCCGTGGCCCCAGCCCTGGAGCTCCAGGCACTGCAGCCCAGTGCTGGACGGCCTGAGCACCAGGCAGCACGGCTCCAGTGCCGGGCTGCCCCAAGTCCCAGCTGCAGGCAGGCCTGCCGCCCTAGCCCCAGCACGCTTCCCGGAAGAGGAACAGCTTTCCTGGGCTGGGGCCAAGGGTGAAGTGGCAAGCAGGAGGGTGCCTTGGGGTGGAGCATGGGCGGGGCCATGAGGGGCAGTTTGGGGAGGCTTAGCCTCCCCCAGCCTACGATAGGTGCTGCTCATGAAAAGTTCCCTTGGCACCTAAGTTTCTGCATTTGATTATATGCACTATTGCCTCACTGTAAGCGTCTGGACATCTGTCTCCTGCCTAAGCTCCAGAGCAGTGCGTGAACCCAAATGCCTATCTCACATGCAGGGCCCAATCTAGTATGCGTGCTCAGAGGCTGCCTGCTGGATTGGACCCCACCCAAAATTGTGGGTGGGAGAAGGGGTGGTGCTCACTTCATATCTTTTATCTCAGTGATTAGAGCTCTCACCTCAATGTGAGACCCGGCTCAGTTCCTGATGGGACTGTGATGGAGAAAGGATTGGAACAGGGATCTGCCACCTCTCAGGAGAGTGCCTCAGCCACTGGGACTGTAGGATAGTCCTTATGTGAATCCCCCTCAGTCTTTCCTGTTGCAGTTGTTCTACTTTAGATAGTAATTGGAGCCAGGGGAATGAAGCCTGGGTCTCCTACCTTCCAGGTGGATGCCCTTTTCACCGGGTTAGAGTCATTCTCACTCTTTCTCTGTCCCAGCGACTTTTAAGTATTTATACACAGTGGAACATCTTCAACAGAGAGATTGAGTGTCCTCTCCTTGGCCTGGTCTACACTGGGGAGGGGGTCAATGTAAGATACGCAACTTCAGCTACGGGAATACCGTAGCTGAAGTCGACATATCTTATTCCGACTTACCTCCTGTCCTCACGGCGCGGGATCGATGGCCGCGGCTCCCCCGTCGACTCCGCTACTGCCGCTCGCTCCGGTGGAGTTCCGGAGTTGACAGGGAGCATCTTAACAAGACGCGATATATCGATCCCCAATAAATCGATCGCTACCCGCCGATACGGCGGGTAGTCTGGACATACCCCTTGGCATCTCCCATTGGCTAGTTTAGGCACTCCCTGCCTAGCATGTTGACTTTTGTGATCTCATTCTTAGGCGCCTTTCTTTCCCTGTGCATTTTATAGGGAGCCTAGGGTACAACTAAATTAGATTTTGTGGCTCCCATTGTTGTTCCATGGATTTTTTTCTAGGCACCTAAAAGTTAGGTGCTGCAGTACCTAAGTCCCCTTTGTGGATCTGGGCCAAAGAGTAAAGCCAAGATAAAAACTTTGCATTAGATCTCACTTCAGGGGTACCGGAACAGATGGTCCCATGGCCCCCCCACTTTTCACTGGATGTCAGGGCAAGCGATGGGGATGTGGTGGAGAGGAGTGAACGGAGGAGTAGGCTCTTGGGGGAAAAGGCGGAGTGGGGCCTTGGTGGGGGGAAGGGGCAGTACGAGGGTGGGGCTACCATTCGGGTGCCTCTGGTCCCCCCACTTTCAGGGTGCTTCTACTGCTCCTGCCTCACTTCATTTGGCCTATAAATGTTGTGGTTGGTGCCATAAAAGCAGAGGAATATTCAGTACCTGCCCCAAAGTCCCTAATCTAAGGAGGCAAAACAGACCCAATGATATCGATAACCATATAGATCCTTAGCAGCTTTCTTTTTAATATTGATAGGTATGTATATCCCTAGTAGCATCTTTCATTTTAGTCAAGACAACTTGAGAATGTGAAATTTAAAAAAAATAGTGATTTAATTTAACCCTTCTATCTCAGAAGTTTCTTTATCATCAAAAGTAGAGTTTTGGCTAGACTTCTTAATCTGGATCTGAAACTGGTGGGCAGGTCTGACAGTGAAAGATGAATCAATCTTTAATGGGAACATCAGTGGGTGTCTCCTGCAATACAAGTATTAGCTCTGATAGGTGGAAGTGGATAGCTGCTGGTGGCTGTGGGTGTTGGACTAGCTTCAGATTTATTGGTGGCTTAGAATAATAATGGTTTGTAAATAAATCATTACTTGGGTGTAACATACTTTGTACCTTCTGCACACTGAGCTCATTGGACATCAGGGACTCCTTACATCCCTCTGTTCTAACACAAAAGGTCCTTGTGTGCCATCCTCCCATTGGCCTCTTTCAGGAATTTTCCCTGCATCTTTTCCCTTATGCCTGGAGCTCTGTGCACCTCCCCTTCCCTCATGACAATGTCTCTTTTAGGCCCCCATTCATGGGGCTTCTTGTGCTCCCTATTCTCCCTTCACCCCATATCAGGGTCTCCAGTTTCCACCTCACCAGAGGTTCTGTATGCCTCCCATTCCCTCTTCCTGCTATTTCAGGGCCCCATGTTCTCCCATGCAAAAGGGCTGAGTGCACACCTACATCCCACTTTCCCCTACCCTTATTATTTGTATAGGACAGTGGTTCACAAACTTAACCTGTGAATCCCTTTTACTAAAATGTCAAGTCTGGCAAACCCCCTCCTAAAAATGAATAGTTCCAGGGATTTTCTCCTTTACCTGACTATAAACTATAAAAGCAGTGATCTTGGAAATATAAAATTTGTTTTTATGACATGCTTATTACACACTATTTATTTGTCATTACAGTATTTTTATTACATTATGAAAATGGCAACACTCTTCCAAGATCTCACTTTCGCAGCTTGTATCACTTTGGATAAGCCTGTTATAAGACAAGGCTCATGTGTTTCTTCAAGGAGTATCAGATGTATTTAAGAATCCACCTCAAAGAGTTCCTCCTACACAAGCGTTCAGGTCTTGAGCAGTCCAGGCAAACAACACACGTTACAACAAAGCTTAACTTGTTCTTCATAATTTTAAGAATACTAGCTGCCTATTTAATTTTAAAAACAGCAAAAAAATATCCACCTCCCTTTCCTATAAGGAGTCTTAAAGTTTAAATCTCCTCAGTGTGATAGATATGCTTGCTTTGATCTGCTTAGCTCTTGGAAGTCTAGGGGCTCTGGGCTGCTGACCCTGTGCTGCCTGCGGTCCCTAGGGACAGCTCTGTCTGCCATTAGGGAATTCCCCCCCCCAAGATTCCCCTGTAACATTTCATGAACCCCTGCGGGTTCACAAACCCTAGTTTGGGAACCACTGGTCTAGGAGATAAGTCATTCAGGGTTAAACTCTAATGGGATGATGGGCAGAGATGAAATATAGGTATTGTTGTGCTGGAAGGCATTGGTGCCATCAACCATTTGTTTGATCTGTAGGCAATTGCAGAGATGCTAGAAGCTGCTTGTGTGGCAAACAGATGGCAGGGGCTCCAAAAATCCTCATTTCTCTCTTGCAGTTTTCTGATTTTCCAGAGTTTTGGCTATTGGTGCCTAGAACATTCCCTGAAAGTTTGGAATGGTCTATCCACCTCAATGCCACATCTGATCAAACAGAAAAATGTTATCAAGTTGAGTATATGGCCTTCAAAGTTTGGCCAGTTAACCAAATAGGATTACACCGTTATACCTCTACAAATGGCTTTATAATTGTGACAGGGATTCCCAGGGTACAACCTGGAACTATGGGACCACTGTGCTTCCTTAGCTCTCTAGCCTGGGTTGTCTCTCACAAAGCTATGCCAGTGACAAGCAGAAACACCCCTCCAAGCGCTGTAATCACTCAGCCATCAACATCTGGAGCCACACACCCAGCTAAATTGTATGAATGCTCCTTGAGCCACTTATGAATCATACAGGGAGAAGCACCAGCCAATCACCCCAGAAATATACCATCTTACACTGCTCAAGGCTCACATGGACAATGCAAGCTCATTAATAAGTTTGCCACTTCTTCAAAGGAAAGTGGACATGCAACAGCCTTTGTAATCTGAGCTGAGATTCCCCAAGCACTTCAACCAAAACCACACTGTTTTAGGTAAAACATAAAACAAATTTATTAACTACAGAGAGACTGATTTTAAGTGATTATAAGTAGCAGGCATAGAGATCAAAGTTCGTTATCCTAGAAATTCAGTCTAAATTTTAACTTCAACAGACTAAGCAAGATTTGAATCAAACAGTCTCTCACCCTGATAGAAGTTACAGGCAGCTTACACTTCAGTACTCATACTGAGCTCCCTTCCAGCCTGGGACTAATCTTCCTATTTCAAAGTCTTTGTCTTCCAGACATTCTTTCGGGGGTGGGGGTTGGGGGGGGGGGGGGGGGGGGGGGGGGGAAGAAGAGGCCAAGTGATGTCACTGTATCTCTCATACTTTCTTCCAGCTGCTAGAAAGATCCTTGCCCTCACCTGGGGGAGTCCCTATGGGTGAGGCAGTCCCCATTGCATATGGGCCCTCTCTGAGAAGTCTCTGGGATAGTAGATTCTTCTTGATGGGCCATTAATGCCTCTCCGGCCAGTGATGGTTGCTCCTTGTCCCAATGAAGGGCCAGCTGTGGGCATCTCCCAACCTCAAAGTATTTCAGTAATACATACAGCAACACTTCATAACTTATGATACAATGATAGTACATACAATTCAACAGGATATTAAGGTTCAACAGATCAAGACTTAAAATGATAAAAAAAAAGCATGCGTTGTAGGAAACATACCTCTACCCTGATATAACGCGGTCCTTGGGAGCCAAAAAAAAAAAAAAAAAAAGTACTGCATTATAGGTGAAACCGTGTTATATCGAACTTGCTTTGATCTGCCGGAGCGCGCAGCCCCACCCCCCTGGAGCACTGCTTTACCACATTATATCCGAATTTGTGTTATATCGGGGTAGAGGTATTAGTCATATGACAGTGTGAATATGGGTGTTCCAGGATGCTAATTTGAAGTACAGCATGTCACAATAATGGAATGATAACAAGTGAGTTTTATCACGAGGGATGTTGTACTTTTCCATTTTGAAAACAGGTAGTGTTAATTACTCTCAGTACTATCACATTAGCCTCAAACTAGGCCATCTGAGTTATGACTGAACCTCAAGAAAGCTGAATCTGGATAATAAGTGAAGACTTGGACGTTAGTAATTTCTCAGAGGGACCTAATTCTATAATTGTTATAGAAGTATAGCTGCAACAGCTAGTTAAATTCATATTATAAACTGCTGATGGGGGGAAAAAATAGGACCCAGTTAATCCAAAATGGCAAATATAGCAGAAAATGGCAGAAGACTCTCTAAAAGAGCTATATAAAAGCTTTTCTATTGCTGAGTCCTGGATTTCTCACCTGCTGCAATGGACTGAGCTTCTCTAGAACAGGAACTGAAAAACGCCTTTAGATTACTAAATCTAGCCTGAGTGATGTGTACACGAGAATGGTGTGGGAATAAGACCTGAGGTTTACAAGAAGATGAAGTCATAAAGCCCATTGAGGGTGTTCTCATCAATAAAAGGTGAATCAGATGTTTTGTCTGGGTAGTGAAAGATGCCAATTTCTAAGGTGTACTCTTTAAAAGTAGCACAGCTATGAACAGATAGTAAGTTGAAACTTCGTATTAAATATTTCAGGACTGAACTGCAGGGATATATACAAGATTTTTGTACTCAGCTTAGTTGGGAATGATAAAATACCATGTAGAAAGAAATGCTTGTAGAAGGTGGTCAACTACAGGGACAATGATTTACCCCAGAAACCTTTTTGCTTTTTAACTAGTGTATTTCAGGCCTTGGCTTAGAAACTTGGTTGCACCAATGCCGTTAGTGGGATTGGGGCTTAGTTGCTTGTGATTATCTGAAGCAGCTCCTCTTAGACAACACAGGAGACTGGTTTTGGGGTGCACTGTGTCTAGCTCTCGTCAGTTAGAAGGCTTTTCCAGTCAGATATGGGACATCTGAAAAGAGAAAATGAGTTCATATCTGTGAAGAAATGAGTTCACTTTGTAACAAGTTTTCTAAGTGTGGGGCACACTGTATCAGCCCCCATGACTATCAGTGACCCCTTGGCCTCCTGTTTCTTAGAAAGAAGGGGGCACTCATAGAACACTAATCTCGGAAGAGTGGTTCAACAAAAATGTTTTGGGAACCTTTGGTATATAAGGTTGCATTTTAGAATCAAATTCTCTATAGATCTAAGAGATACTCTGAAAACCACTTCCTAAACAAACTGACACAGTGAATTGGTTGACCTCGAATTCGGTTTCTGAACATAAGTGAATGCTGGCAGTCACTCAGTAACTGGCTAAATGAGGTACCATATTGTTAATATCCTTAAGAGTTAGGGACTGATGAAAATGTGTAATTTTAAAGCTTCAGCTGAACTTGATGAAGTAGAAAACACTTAAAATCAACACAAAAGGCCCCTCCCTCCCAAAAAAACCCCCAGTCAGTTAAAAGTGAGAAGAAACTGGTCATAAAATATTAGTAAACAGTACAGCTGCAAAAGATATTTGAATGAGATACAAAAGAAGGGAAAAGAAGAAAATTCACATTGCTTTAATATGAAAACTTTCATAAGATTTGCAACCAAGGAGGGGAAAAAAAAAAGTCAGTACCATCACCCTAACTAGAATTTTTGTTGAGGGTTGTGGCATAAAAAAAAGCAGGTATTCTTTAGCAATAAATCATAAAATGAAGGCTACCTACTAATTGTCTGGCATGTGAATGTACAGAAACAGGTGTTGTGCAGTAAATGTTTTTTAACCTAAACACACACATTATAAAAATATTCTTTGAGTATGAAAGCATGACTTTTGATTAAAGAAGTGTCTTTTTATAAGGGCATGTAAGGATGCGGACTCACCCCGTGGCGCCTCCTGCTAGTCTCTCTGGGAATTAGCTTGATCCAGTCTCCGGAGCGCCCTCTGCAGGCCGGTGATCCACCTTGCTGCTTCTGGCCCCCGTGTCCCTCCCAGGACCCCGGTGCCCTTATCTTGGGTGCTGCCACTGTGGCAGTACCCCCTCAGTACTAGGGTCTCCCCTCCCCAGGGAACCCCCACCCACTATCCCTACCTCACCTCAGAATAAGGCCACTGCCAGTCACCAACTAGCCCCCACGCCCTGGGGCAGACTGCAGTATAGGCCACTCATCACAGGCAAGGTTGGGTTTGGACCTGCTGCCTTGGCCGAGCCCTGGGCTGCCCTCTGCAACCCCCAGTACCCCTTGGCCTTCCGCTAGGCCGCAGCCTGGGGCTTTCCAGGCTGGAGCTCCCCAGCCTTTCCCTAGCCCTGCTCCACTCAGGTACTCTGTTTCAGCTCCCTGTAGACAGAGACTGTGGGTGAGCTCCTGGCTCCCTGCCTTTATAGGGCCAGCTGAGTCTGTTTGGGGCATGGCCCCAGCTGCAGCCACTTCCCCCAATCAGCTCAGCCTTCAAGCTGCCTTCTCCAGCCACAGCCCCCTCCCAAAGCTGTTTTTAACCCCTCTGGCCCAGAGCGGGGTGACCACCCCGCTACAGGGCAGTAATCCAATCCCCAACTCAAACTATACACACACCTCTGCATTTAAAGACACTTCTACTGATATAGGCTAGATGTTAAAAATCTAATAACTGTAGTTCTTTCTTCTGGTACTGTATTGGCTATGAAATATACACACACGGTAGGTACTGGATTGCTTTTCTGCTAAGCAGTCTACCACCTGTGCAAGGTGGAGTATCTCCGAGATTACCTTGTGTTGATCACCTGTGCACTCATCTCATTGCCAGGCAGCATAGTTGCCATCTAATTCTGTTCCTTCTTTTCACCACTCTAGATCAGACTATAATTAGAATTAGTGTACATGGGGACACTCTGGAAAGTTAAGATGAAGTAACTCAAGTTTTGAAGTTAAGGTGCGTTAACTTCAGTTTTGATTAAGTCGTCATAGCTTCCCACGTAGACAAGCTCTTAGGCCATGTCTATATGGGGATGTTAAATCCAATTAATTTGTTTGCTGTAAGTGAAGGTATTTAACTCCATTGAACTGAAGTGTGTTCACACCACTGTGTTATTCCAGATTAAGGTACTTTCCTTGCTAATCATTGTGTCCATGTAGCTCTGTGCTTGTTCGAATTAACCACTCAGTGTTCTGGATAGACATCCCATGGTGCAATGCTCTGCCACTCAGTTCTGTGCCCTGATTTTTCTCATGGTACATTGCCAGAATTCCTGTAGTTTCATCACACAAGGTGGGGATAGCAAGCAAATTAACAAACTCCAGTGATTCCTTTGTTGCTCACAGTGTTTACCCTGTAGTAAGTAGAGATAATCTTTCTTCTCTTTTTATGCCAGTTTATTGTGTTGGTGGTTCATTCCTTTTGTGTTGAATAATTTGGGAGACTACTCTAAATATGGTTAGAATTGGACTCAGCTTTATCTCCTGTATATATGTATTTCATAATCATGGTGTCTTCACCAAGGATAGTCTTGTCCCAATTTCCTGAGCTCAGATTTGGACTCCATCAGCCAAAGGATTACCATTGAGGATAACAAGTGGGGTGAGGGTTGCAGAGCAAGTGGCAACCATTCTGATAAATTATTTTTGTTACAGCAGTGCCTAGAACAGTGGTCTCCAACCTTTTTATGCCCAAGATTACTTTTTGAATATAAGGGCAACACAGAATCTACCCCGCCCCTTCCCCAAAGTCCCGCCCCACTCACTCCATCCCTGCCTCTCTCCGTCACTCGCTCTCTCCCACCCTCACTCACTTTCACCGGGCTGGGGTAGGGGTTCAGGAAGGGGTGTGGGCTCTGGGCTGGGGCTGAGGGGTTCATAGTGTGGGAGGGGGCTCTGGGCTGAGCCTGGGGCAGGAGGTTGGGATGGAGGAGGGGGTGAGAGGTGCAAACTCTGGGAGGGAGTTTAGGTGCAGGAGTGGACTGCGGCAGAGTGTTCGGGTGCAGGAGGGAGTATGGGGTGCTGGCTCCGGGATGGGGTTCAGGGCTGGTTTGGGGTGCTGGCTCTGGGAGGGGGCTCAGGGCAGGGGGTTGGAGTGTGGTCGCCCACTGGGCAGCATTTGTCTCCAGCAAGCACCGCCCCTGCAGCTCCCATTGACCACAGCTCCCCATTCCTGGCCACTGGGAGCTGCGGGGGTGGTGCTTACAAGCACAAGTAGCGTGCAAAAGCAGACCCCCGGAGTCCCGGGCCATGTTAGCCACTTCCGGGAGCGGCATGGGGCCAGGGCAGGCAGGGAGCCTGTCTTAGCGGCAGCCCCGCTTGGAGATCCTACAGGATCGATCAGTTAAATGTGATTGACGGGTTGGTGACCACTGGCCTAGAACGTGCTAGGTTTGTACAGACCTATAGGAAGACAAGGTTCCTGCCCTGCAGAGCTTACATCCTAAAAATGAGATTACAATCTAAGTGCTACCTTGTTATTGCCTGCTGCATGTTATTCCAGTTTGTTTGCCGGTGTGCCCTAACAACATCCTCAGAGTAAATTGCAGTATAGTCTATAAGTGACCAATATATGGACCTTTTTATTATGCTTACAGTGGAGAGGAACAAGTAGAAGTAGTGTACAAGTACAGATGGGACTGTTCTGTTCTTGACACTTCCCAGGATTACACTTTTAACCAGGGCTTTGGAACTGTGCTCCGCTTCAGCTCCAGGCAAAAATCTGCAGCTCTACTGCTCCGGAGCTGCTCCGGGCTCCGGCTCCGGGCTCCGCTCCAAAGCCCTGCTTTTAACTGCTTCATGTTCAGGCCGGGGTAGTGAGGAGACATTGCTTTAACATGGGTGTTATAGGTATTTCTATATTTTGCTTCTTGCTCTCATCCTGTTCGTCCTCAGTGTGATGAGTGATGTTGGAATGGCATTGTGGCTTTTGCACACCCTATGAACCTGAATGTGAGAAGTTGTTTTTTTTTTTTTTTTTTTGGACAGTAGCTCCCTTTGGTGCATTCTTTGTGCCCCAAACTTCTTCACCAGTATGTCAGGGAATATATTAAATTAATAATAATAAAAGTCCTCAAATATGTTGGCAGCCAATATCTGTATTTTTTGCCTTCATAAAATTTCACAACCTGAATTACTATTATTTGCATCTTAGCTTACAAAATATAATTGCCTAGTGTTATTAATAACTGGTAGCTTGTTTTCTCTGTTTTGCTGTTAATACTCTTTACAAAACAACCTTTAACTCTTCAGTCTTTAACAATTCTAATATCTTATTGTGTATATATTTTTCCTATTTATTTGTAGTAGAGAAAGACATTCTCTACTTTGTTAGGTACAGTCTGGGAAATTGGTGGTGGTTTGGGTTCTTACCTTTAGTAACCCAGGAAAAGTGTGTGTAATTTTTCTTGATTTTTGACAATCTAAAATGATGACTAATTGAATAAAAAGACAGTGTTGTGAAAAGTATTTTTTATCATTAAACTTCATTAGAGTTTCCTAACACAGTGTAAGAGAGAGATCCAAAACAAGAAAAGATTATTCCTTTGTTTTCAGCTATTTCATTTTGTAAATATTTCAAAATAAAATATTCCCAATTTTGTAATCTGCCAAAGTTTCAAATTTTAATCTGTCATGTTGAGTTTGCAACAAATCTTTTGTTTCGGAATGCTTTTGTGTGTTCTGAAAATGGCCTTATCTGAGCTCAAATATATAATACTTGTGTGTATAGATGTTTAAAAAATACATAATGTGGAAATTAATTTAGAAAATCGAATTATTTATTTAGGAGATAGCTATTCACCATCTTTAATAGTGTAGGTCTTCAAAAATTCTCAGGTGATGGCATCTAAGTTTAATATTTTGTAAAGGAGTGGTCATTTCATCTCTGAAGAATTTGGTAGTTCAGTTGTAGATAGTGATGACACTCTAACAATATCAGTTTTTTCTGACCTAACCTAGTTGTTGTACGTTTTAAAGGTGTAGGTAGTGGATTGCTGCTGGTCAGGAAAAATTATTTTGCATTGATCTATTTTTTCTTGCAAGGCACTTGAGAGAGAAGACAACAATAGCAGTAACATCCAAAGGGTACTATGGGTTGGAAGATGAGAAAGGAACAGCATGCACTTCAACAAGGCGTCGTTCCACACCTCGCAGTTTAGCAGGCTTGACAACAGGCATTTTTGAGTCCATAATGGTTCAGGTTCTGAGACAAGAAGAACAACAGAGAGCAAAAGAAGAAAAGAGGTAAAAGGAAAAAGTAAATTTTTTTGTAGTCTTGCCTTTCCATTTCTCAAATGTTTCTCTTCTGGAAGACCAAATACATCGCCTATTTTTTGTGGTACAGAGTTCACTTTTGAACCCTAGACTACAATATAGTTAAGAACACAATTACATTATGGTGATTTCCACTGTCACAGAACCCATGAATTTTGCCATATATTTGAACTTGACACTGAAAGGTCACCACTGTCATGGAACCATTTTGCCATTTATGTGGACCCCGTGGCCACACGTTAGCAATTTTAGTTTTGCATCAATCTAGTTCTCAGTGAAAAAAGGGCCAGATCCAAGTAAACTGACATATAGTTAATGTGCAGCAGATGGTCAGTGCTTACTAATGAATTGTTCATGTAGACTCAGCTACTGCACATTAACAGGTCATAAGTTTGCCTTGATCAGCTGCTGTGCATTAACAGGAGATTAGTTCACCTTGATCTAGTCCCATTTCAAAGAGAACTAGATCAAGGTGAACTAACAAACTGTTAATGTGCGACAGCAGGGTCCATGAGGTTACTGTGACCATAGTGTGAAATTCTGTTTTGTTTTTTTTTTTTTTTTTTTTACTGCGACTGTGCCATGAATTACACATAATTTTACCATTACAAAATGGTATCCGCAAAGCTCTAGTTAGTCTTAATTCACTTTTGTTATTGGAAAATTTCCCAAACACTGTAATGGTGTAAATGATTTTAAAACTGCTGATATTTTAATATCAGGAAATTTGTAATAGCATTTGAAAGTGAGAATGCAGTAGTCTGTGGACATATTCCTTGTTTGATCAATCCTGATTTACCATACTTCCCCTATGACCATTTTTGTATGACTATATCAGAACTATAAGCAGTCACTACTGAAGTGCAGAAAACAAGTAACTTGAAACATTCTTAGTCCACATTTGTTGAAATAAAAAACTACATATAATTTTTAGTCTAGACCAACCCATTCCTTATAATTCCTTAATTCAATACATTTTGAGAATAGTTATATTCATCCTGATACCAATAGCATATAATCAATCACCTTTTTTATTCTCTCTGTATGGTGTGTGTATGTCCATTTATATGTTCTGTATAGGATGTTTTAAAGTATTGTTCAATAAATATTTCATTCTGTGGAGCACTTTGAAAGAGATCCACTTATGGACCGTCTCCTATCAATCCCAAACTTATCCCACAGTATTCTTTTTCTGTTCTGGGGCTTTGTGAACTATGTTTGGGGATCATTCTTACAAGGACTGTATGTTGATAGGGCATATCGCTTGTTCTCCTTTTCATTTGCTATAATGTGTAGTAGTTCAAGGTTGTAGTATCCTCATCCATATAGAAAATAGTGGAAAGGGAGAACTTACTTATTAAATCTGAAGTTTTCTTAGGGAGCCTATTTCTGCGCTATCATTCTCCTCCAGATATGAAAACAGTAGAATGGAAAGGAACTAGGCTGGAGATCCGCAGGTAATTTCATGGATCTTGGCTCATGTACCTTCATGATGCCACTGCATAGTTTCCAATTCTCTTCTCCAGATTCCTCAATGGCAGCATGACCATTGAGCTAACCATGCTGGAATTGGCTCAGATCTATTTTATGTGACTTTTTTGTGGGGACCACCATTAGGAGAAACTAATGAAGCATCAAACAGCATTAACTTCCATGGTTGCTTAGCCCCCATTTCTGCCTCCTTGGGAGTAGAGCATGCCATGTCAAGCGGCTGTTCTCTGACTGTTTTAACTTCTTGGATAGTTAAGGTTGATGGGGTGTTTTGTTTATAAACACCAGTTTCGGGCCTTAAATATCTGAGGGCAAGTCTACACTACAAAATTAAGTTGACTTAAGTTACGTCGACCTACAGCCACTGGAGTAATTAAATTGCATTTGCATGAATCTATGTGCTTCATCTCTTGCGGAGGAGGAGTTAAGTAAGTGTAGTGGGCTAGTTACATCAGTGGGAGCTACATTTTAGTGTAGATGCTTACAGAGTTAGGTCGACGTAAGCTGCCTTATGTCAACCTATCTCTTAAGGTGAAAGCATTGCAGAAAAAACATACTAAAAAAATAAAACCTGCGTGCATGCTAATAACCTTACCAGAGATCCTCCTCCTCCTCATCTCAAATAGGGGCTCTTGTAGGAGTCACTCCTTCAAACCCCACCATGGAGTTTTTCTGTGGTTACAAGCTAATAATGGCTTTAGCTCAGAATAAGCAGATCATCCTGTTTCTTCATGCATCTTGGACCTTTGTTCTCCAACCTTCTGGAACAGGTAACCAGGAGACAATGGTTCTTTCTTCAAGGTGTAGTATCAAAAACTTGGGTTTTTGAATAACTGAAGATGGGGTGGAAGGAATTTGCATTCAATTCCCTCTAGATATTTCCCAGGAAATCCACTTCACATGTATTGTCCTTCAGAAGACTATTCTGTCTGCCACGTTCAGTATAGTTTTTTGATAATTCATGTCCACAATAATATATAATCTTTGCATTTAATAGGATGGACTCCAAAGATACTAAAACTTAATTCAGTAGGGTTTTCCCAGGATATTGCCACATCTGCTACTTATCCATGTAAACAGCAATCACATCAAGAAAAAGAGTGCTAGATGGGAAATACTTTGTTTAAAGCTGCTAATTCATCTTAAGTACAATTTAATAACATTAAAGATAATTTATATTTTTACCAAAAGATTAATCAGTCTTTTTCAGATTACAAAAAATTAGTTCGCCATCCTTTTCCCCCATGCAATGTTAAGTATGCTAATAAAGAACATTCATGGTAAAAAACTGGATGCCTGAAGAATGCTCAAGTTCTACTTGAGAGGGATTCAGCTAGCCATTGTTGCTGATTATTTCATTTCATTAAAGGTGTAGAAGAAATGAAATTGTCCAAATCTATTATCACAAGATGGATCAGATGTTGTACGTCAGAAGAATAATAATCTATGGATTATCGTACTCATCAGGCATTAATATACTCGGTCTTATTTTGGGCAGAAAGAACCTTTCCTTCAGTGAAAGAAATATATAAACTAGCAGCTTGGTTTTTCATTTGTGATTTTTGCAGAATATTACAGATTGCATTTACAAGTGTCTTTGGATGCATCTTTTGGGAGATGACTACACCAGGCTGATAAGTTTCTCTTGTTTTCTAAGGTTATATTCGTACAATACTACCATTCCTGTTGGTGATTCTTTGTTACTTCCCACTTAGAATGTATTCACAGATAAGCTGTGAGAGAGGAAAAACTGAACATTTCTTGCCTGCTCATTTCTTTTCTGAATGGCATGTTCACCAGTGTGGACCCAATCTGAAAAGAACCCCTTGAAGAACCAATGGGTGTGAACATTTTTAATAGAATGTGTTTATTTACAGTAGTTTATTTTACTTTATTGAAATTGACATTTTTTGTGTTCTTGTTACACTCGCATCAAATTTATTATATTTTGTTTTGCAATTGTGCATATACACGTAATAACATCTGACTATTTTTTTTTATAGTTTCCTTGTGTTCAGTTTTCTCCATCATCCTGATTCTGTGGATTATCAGCTCCGCATTGTGGGAGCTTTGTAAGACCCCATTGACTGCTTGCTTGAATTAAGAATAAAAGTTGTAAAACTGGGTTTAGTGATGGAGAGCCAGATTTTCAAAGGTATTTAGGCACCTAGTGGAATAATCCTACTAGGCACTTGTTTGCATTTTAGAGGCCTAATATTTTTTCAAAATCTGACCTTTAGCTATTTTATAGAAAATTACATTTTAAAAAAACCCAACCCTGTGTTAAAAGAATGTAATTTAGGTTGCAAAGTCAAGCACTCAAAAGTTCAGGAATGACAGAATTAGGTTTGGCAACACAACCTTAATACTGAGCCCATGTGTCCTTTCTGTATACTGAATGAGGCAGGGATCTTCTGGAAAAATATTGTATTTGATCATGTAATTGAAGACTCTGTCATAAGGTAAGTGAACAAGGTGGCAGAATTAAGGTGGTGTGGTCAACCATAATTCTAGTATTTCATAACTATTGAGTGCTTGATTGAGCAACCTAAAGAATGTTTAACATCGTCATATTGAATATAATTTCCTAATTTGTATTTTTAAAGAACAAATATGTCCAACAAAATGTATTACGTGCAACTATAACATGCATGGGGCATGGGCATGGCACATGTTTGTTGTGCCCACCTGCACTATGTACCAGTTTAAGGGCTGTGCCTAACTGGGCCCTACCTGACTATACACAAGGTGCAATCAATAAACAGAAAAAAATAAATAGTTTTTAATCGCTTTCTGTCATACACTGTTACTTTTAACAGTAGCAGGTAAATAATTTTCAGAGAGTATGATTTTTTTTTTTTTCAAATGTAGAGTTTTAATGCTTTGCTTTCTTAATTTGTTTCAGATATATTTACCATCCAGGAGTTATTTTTATGTTAATTTCAAATAGTTAAAATTTTGAAAGTTCTCTCTCCACAGAAAGCATAAGAGGAGTCTTTAAGTGCAAGACCCAGAATTGACAAGTTCATATCGCCATTAAAATTCAGCTAGAGCCCTTATTCAGTGTAAATCCAGTTGAAGTCAGTGTGAATTTTTGCTTGTCTAAGAAATGTAGGATTCCACTATAAGAAGAGGAAATCTATTTATGACAGCTTGTTGAACATGTCATTCAGAGAAAAATGTTCGGATCAGATATTTTTATTAGTCAGATAATAGTATCGTTTTGTTGCAGTCACTCTTTGCAGTGATTTCATCATGTCAATGTTTTGACATTACCAAATGTATAGTACTTCCCATTATTACCTATGTGATTGGCAGATAAAAATATAAAATACAGACTCCCTTTTAAATGTTACTTTACACACAATCACACACCAAGTATTGAAATCATGTTTTAATTTCTAGTTTCTCTTTCCAAACTAGTTATGCAATACTGGAGATAAAATATGGCCACAGCAAAATATTGTGTGATAAAATGAAATGGAAAATATGGAAAGACTTTGTGCAATAAATGTTTATTAAATGATGTAGATTCATTCTCAAGAACAGGTTTTAAAACAATAAAATCGACACTAGTTGCGTGGGTTTTTGCCAAGCAGTAAGCAAAGATGTCTTTGGGATTTTGTTTTTATTTTGAGAATTCCTCCTTAATTTAGATTGTCTTTTTGGTAATAAAGGGAAAATATTTTGACAAAAATGATATTGTTTAGTGGAATTAGAGTATAAACATTGCACTAACAAGTACACTGTGGCATACTTTTTGTAGTTTGTTTTAATAAAACCCATCATAGTTCCATGTAAACTGTGCAGCAATCTTATATATATGGCGCATGTCAGAAATCACGCTGCTCGTGTCTCCTCTGTGTGGCCCCAGCAAGCCTGTGGTGTGGCTCTTGATGAATGTGCTTGTTCCCTCCCCCATGACAGAGGTTTTGGACTTTCTTCCTTCCTGCAAGGGAATGCAAGTGCTTCTGTTTTTGTGTCATTCTTGGCTGAACCAAGAGGAGGTAGTGGCTCTGGGATGCCCCTTGTCAAGGAGCTCAGATGAGGAGCCTGTCTGGGCTCTGTGGTGCTGGCCTGAGTTAGCGGAGGTTCTAAAGCTGTGGCCTGAAAAGGAGAAGCAAACACCCCTGACCCTATACCCGTATCTCATCTGCCCAGTAGTTCGTGTCCAAGGACAAGGCCGTTGCTGCTTCCAAGAGGCAGCAGGGGAGTGAGCTCCAGCCCAGCCCCATTCCTGGGAGTCCCCAGTGGGCATGGTCTGAAATCCATGGCCCGGGGAAGGTGTGTGGGGTGTGTGTGTTTGTGTCTCTCCCATCTAAGGTGACCAGATGAGAGGAAGAAAATATCGGGACACCGGGGGGGGTCTGCCGGCGGAGCAAAAAAAAAAAAATGCCGGTGGAGCGAAATATCGGGACAAATTGCGTCCTGACGAGAGACGTCTGGTCACCCTACTCCCCTCCCTCCCCCAGGCTCCTAGCCGCTGCATAGCAAATCATTTTCCTCTGGGACATCATGAATGGTGGCAGTAGAGACTAATGTGTGAGACTGGGGAGGAGCCACCCTGGAGCAGCCCTCCCTTCACCCTATTCTCCCAGTTCCCCCCCAGAACCTCTCCTAAACACTGTAGCTCAGACACGCACAATCTCTCCCATACATACCCCTTACTGCACCCTCCCCTCTTCCTTTCCCCTCCCCCCC